>NC_053023.1:743029850-743130639 GCF_003073215.2 Triticum urartu
GTTTGTCGAGATCCGATGAATTGTGGGTTTATGATCAAGTTTATCTATGAGAAATATTTGAATCTCCTCTGAATTCTTTTATGTATGATTGAGTTATCTTTGCAAGTCTCTTCGAATTATCAGTTTGGTTTGGCCTACTAGATTGATCTTTCTTGCAATGGGAGAAGCGCTTAGCTTTGGGTTCAATCTTGCGGTGTCCTTTCCCAGTGATAGCAGGGGCAGCAAGGAACGTATTGTATTGTTGCCATCGAGGATAAAAAGATGGGGTTTATATCATATTGCATGAGTTTATCCCTCTACATCATGTCATCTTTCTTAATGCGTTACTCTGTTCTTATGAACTTAATACTCTAGATGCATGCTGGATAGCAGTCGATGTGTGGAGTAATAGTAGTAGATGCAGGCAGGAGTCGGTCTACTTGTCGCGGACATGATGCCTATATACATGATCATGCCTAGATAATCTCATAATTATTCGCTTTTCTATCAATTGCTCGACAGTAATTTGTTCACCCACCGTAATACTTATGCTATCTTGAGAGAAGCCACTAGTGAAACCTATGGCCCCGGGTCTATCCTTTATCATATAAGCTTTCAATCTACTTTTATTTGCATATTTACTTTTCCAATCTATATTATAAAATACCAAAAATATATTTATCTTATCATACTATCTCTATCACATCTCACTTTCACAAGTGGCCGTGAAGGGATTGACAACCCCTTTATTGCATTGGTTGCGAGTTCTTTGTTTGTTTGTGTAGGTGCATGGGACTTCTGAGGAGCCTCCTACTGGATTGATACCTTGGTTCTCAAAAACCGAGGGAAATACTTACGCTACTATTGCTGCATCACCCTTTCCTCTTCAAGGAAAACCAACGCAAGCTCAAGACGTAGCAAGAAGGATTTCTGGCGCCGTTGCCGGGGAGGTCTTCGCTCAAGTCAAGACATACAAAGTACCCATCACAAACTCATCTCCCTCGCATTTACATTATTTGCCATTTGCCTCTCGTTTTCCTCTCCCCCACTTCACCCTTGCCGTTTTATTCGCCCTCTCTTTCCCAATCTTCTCCTCTCTTTCCCGCTTGTCTTTTTCCGTGCTTGTTTGCCCTTATGGCTTTGCCTAAGAACACCGACCTCCTTCTTAGAAGGTTGGAAGAGATTGAATCAAACATTAGAAGTTTTATGTCTTTGCAATTTGAGCATAATAATTTATTCAGAAAAGTGCTTAAGGAACAAAAAGGTTTTTTGGGGTTTTATGAACAAAGAGCTTGATGATATGTCTAAAGAATTTTATGGTGTGAACTCTCAAATCACCCAGCTTGAAAATGCTATAGCCCAAATTTCTGGTAAGCAAGCTACCTTAGTCAATAAGATGGCTGCCAAACCAGAAAAGTTAGATGAAAATAATGATGAAGATTTGAAGTTATTGATGTGTCTCCTATTAGATCTTTGTTTTGCAATATGAATCTTAATAATAATGGGATTGGATATGAGTCAAATTTAGTTAGAAGGCGTCCCAATAATTCGGAGTTTTTAGATCTTGATGCTAAATTTGGTAAAAGTGGGATTGGAGAGGTCATGACGTTAAATAGCATTGAACCCAGTATCTCGGATTTCAAGGAATTTGATTATGATAATTGTTCTTTAGAAGGTTGTATTTCCTTGTTGCAATCTCCTCATGCTTATAGTCAAAATAAAGCTTTTACCAAACATATTGTTGATGCCTTGATGCAATCTTATGATGAAAAACTTAATTTGGAAGTTTCTATACCTAGAAAAGTTAATGATGAGTGGGAACCTACTATAAAGATTAAAATTAAAGATCATGAGTGTTTCGCTTCGTGTGATTTGGGTGCTAATGTTTCCACGATTCCGAAAACTTTATGTGATATTCTAGGTTTCCATGATCTTGATGATTGCTCTTTAAATTTGCACCTTGCGGATTCCACCATTAAAAAGCCAATGGGAAGGATCAATGATGTTCTCATTGTTGCAAATAGAAATTTGGCGCCGGTAGATTTTATCATTCTTGATATAGATTGCAATCTTTCTTGCCCTATTATTCTTGGTAGACCTTTCCTTAGAACGATTGGCGCAATTATTGATATGAAGGAAGGGAATATCAGATTCCAATTTCCATTAAGGAAAGGCATGGAGCACTTTCCAAAAAAGAGAATTAAATTACCTTATGAATCTATCATGCGAGCTACTTACGAATTGAGTGCCAAAGATGGCACTACTTAGATCTATCTTCGCTTTTATGCCTAGCTAGGGGCGTTAAACGATAGCGCTAGTTGGGAGGCAACCCAATTTTATTTGTGTTTTTTGTTTTTGTTTCTGTTTAGTAATAAATTTTGCACCTACCTTCTATTTAGATGTGTTTTTATGTTTTAATTAGTGTTTGTGCCAAGTAGAACCTATAGGATAACCTACGGTGATAGTTAATTTGATTCTGCTGAAAAACAGAAACTGCGCGCACGAAATTAGTTTTGTTAAATCACAGAAACTTGCTTTTGCGTTGATTCTTTTTGATGCTGATCAATAGACAAAATTTCCAGGACTTCCTATTTTGGTAGGGTTTTTAGAGTTCCATAAGTTTGCTTTAGTTACAGATTGCTACAGACTATTCTGTTTTTGACAGATTCTGTTTTTCGTGTGTTGTTTGCTTATTTTGATGCATCTATGGCTAGTATTAAGTGGTATTAACCATAGAGAACTTGGAATACAGTAGGTTTAACACCAATATAAATAAAGAATGAGTTCATTACAGTACCTTATGGGGTGGTTTTGCTTTCTTTTACTAATGGAGCTTATGAGATTTCCTGTCGAGTTTTGTGTTGTGAAGTTTTCAAGTTTTGGGTAAAGATTTGATGGACTATGGAATAAGGAGTGGCAAAAGCCTAAGCTTGGGGATGCCCATGGCACCCCAAGATATTCAAGAATAGCCAAAAGCCTAAGCTTGGAGATGCCCCGGGAAGGCATCCCCTCTTTCGTCTTCGTTCATTGGTAACTTTACTTGGAGCTATATTTTTATTCGCCACATGATATGTGTTTTGCTTGGAGCGTCGTGTATGATATTAGTATTTGCCTTTTAGTTTACCACAATCATCCTTGCTGTACACACCTTTTGGGAGAAGCCTACTTGATTGAAATTTATTAGAATACTCTATGTGCTTCACTTATATCTTTTTGAGCTAGATAGTTTTTGCTCTAGTGCTTCACTTATATCTTTTAGAGCACGACGGTGGCCTAATTTTGTAGAAATTGCTAGTCTCTCATGCTTCACTTATATTATTTTGAGAGTCTCTTAGAACAGCATGGTATTTGCTATGGTTATAAAATTGGTCTTAGAATGGTAGGCATCCAAGTTGGGTATAATAAAAATTATCATAGGAAGTGAATTGGATGCTATGATCAATTTGATACTGGATAATTGTTTTGAGATATGGAGGTAGTGATATTAAAGTCATGCTAGTTGGGTGATTATGAATTTAAAGAATGCATGTGTTGAAGTTAGCAAGTCCCGTAGCATGCATGTATGGTTAAAGTTGTGTAACAAATTTGAAACATGAAGTATCCTTGGATTGTGCATCCTTATGAGTGGCGGTTGGGGACGAGCGATGGTCTTTTCCTACCAATCTATCCCTCTAGGAGCATGCGCATAGTTCTTGATTTTTGATGACTTCTAAATTTTTTCAATAAGTACATGAGTTCTTTTGACTAATGTTGAGTCCATGGATTATACGCACTTTTACCTTTCCATCATTGCTAGCCTCTTCGGTACCGTGCATTGCCCTTTCTCACCTTGAGAGTTGGTGCAAACTTCGCCAGTGCATCCAAACCCCGTGATATGATACGCTCTATCACACATAAACCTCCTTATATCTTCATCAAAACAACCACCATACCTACCTATTATGGCATTTCCATAGCCATTCCGAGATATATTGCCATGCAACTTTCCACCGTTCCGTTTATCATCATGACACGCATTACTTTTGCCATATTGCCATTGCATGATCATGTAGTTGACATCGTATTTTTGGCAAAGCCACCATGCATAATTTTTCATACATGTCACTCTTGATTCATTGCACCATCCCGGTACACCGCCGGAGGCATTCATATAAAGTCATATCTTATTCTAGTTTCGAGTTGTAATTCATGTGTTGTAATCAATAAAAGTGTGATGATCATCATTATTAGAGCATTGTCCCCAAAAAGAAAAAAAAGAAAAAAAAGAAAGGCCAAAAGAAAAAAAGGCCCCCAAAAAAGAAAAAAATAAGAAAAAGAAGAAACATAAAAAAAATAAAAGGGGGCAATGTTACTATTTCTTTTTCCACACTTGTGCTTCAAAGTAGCACCATGTTCTTCATATAGAGAGTCTCATATGTTGTCACTTTCATATACTAGTGGGAATTTTTCATTATAGAACTTGGCTTGTATATTCCTACGATGGGCTTCCTCAAATGCCCTAGGTCTTCGTGAGCAAGCAAGTTGGATGCACACCCACTTGTTTTCTTTTGTTGAGCTTTCATTCATTTATAGCTCTAGTGCATCCGTTGCATGGCAATCCCTACTCCTCATGTTGACATCAATTGATGGGCATCTCCATAGCCTGTTGATTATCCTCGTCAATGTGAGACTTTCTCCTTTTTTGTCTTCTCCACACAATCCCCATCATCATATTCTATTCCACCCATAGTGCTATATCCATGGCTCACGCTCATGTATTGCGTGAAAGTTGAAAAAGTTTGAGATTATTTAAGTACGAAACAATTGCTTGGCTTGTCATCGGGGTGTAGAATTTGGGAACATTTTTGTGTGATGAAAATGAAGCATAGCCTAACTATATGATTTTGTAGGGATGAACTTTCTTTAGCCATGTTATTTTGAGAAGACATGATTGCTTTGATTAGTATACTTGAAGCATTACTATTTCTTGTGTAAATATGAACTTTTATTTTGAATCATTTGGATCTGAACATTCATGCCACAATAAAGAAAATTACATTGAGAATTATGCTAGGTAGCATTCCACATCAAAAATTCTGTTTTTATCATTTACCTACTCGAGGACGAGTAGGAATTAAGCTCGGGGATGCTTGATACGTCTCCAACGTATCTATAATTTTTGATTGTTCCATGCTATTATATTACCCCTTTTGGAAGTTTATGGGCTCTATTTTACACATTTATATCATTTTTGGGACTAACCTACTAATCGGAGGCCCAGCCCGTATTGCTATTTTTTGCCTATTTCATTATTTTGAAGAAAAGGAATATCAAACGGAGTCCAAACGGAATGAAACCTTCGGGAGCGTGATTTTTGGAACGAACGTGATCCAGAGGACTTGGAGTGCAAGTCAAGAAGCGATCGAGGCGGCCACGAGGGTGGAGGGCGCGCCCACCCCCTACAGGGTGCGCCCCTGTCTCGTGGGCCCCTCGGGCGGCCACCGACGTACTTCTTCCTCCTATATATACCCACAGACCCCGAAAACATCCAGGGAGCCAACGAAAAACAATTTCCACCACTGTAACCTTCTGTATCCGCGAGATCCCATCTTGGAGCCTTCGCCGGCGCTCCGTCGGAGGGGGAATCGACCACAGAGGGCTTCTACATCAACACCATAGCCCTTCCGATGAGTTGTGAGTAGTTTACCACATACCTTCGGGTCCATAGTTATTAGCTAGATGGCTTCTTCTCTCTTTTTGGATCTCAATACCACGTTCTCCCCCTCTCTTGTGGAGATCTATTTGATGTAACTCTTTTTGCGGTGTGTTTGTCGAGATCCGATGAATTGTGGGTTTATGATCAAGTTTATCTATGAGAAATATTTGAATCTCCTCTGAATTCTTTTATGTATGATTGAGTTATCTTTGCAAGTCTCTTCGAACTATCAGTTTGGTTTGGCCTACTAGATTGATCTTTCTTCCAATGGGAGAAGCGCTTAGCTTTGGGTTCAATCTTGCGGTGTCCTTTCCCAATGACAGCAGGGGCAGAAAGGCACATATTGTATTGTTGCCATCGAGGATAAAAAGATGGGGTTTATATCATATTGCATGAGTTTATCCCTCTACATCATGTCATCTTTCTTAATGCGTTACTCTGTTCTTATGAACTTAATACTCTAGATGCATGCTGGATAGCGGTCGATGTGTGGAGTAATAGTAGTAGATGCAGGCAGGAGTCGGTCTACTTGTCGCGGACATGATGCCTATATACATGATCATGCCTAGATAATCTCATAATTATTCGCTTTTCTATCAATTGCTCGACAGTAATTTGTTCACCCACCGTAATACTTGTGCTATCTTGAGAGAAGCCACTAGTGAAACCTATGGCACCCGGATCTATCCTTTATCATATAAGCTTTCAATCTACTTTTATTTGCATCTTTACTTTTCCAATCTATATTATAAAATACCAAAAATATACTTATCTTATCATACTATCTCTATCATATCTCACTTTCGCAAGTGGCCGTGAAGGGATTGACAACCCCTTTATTGCATTGGTTGCGAGTTCTTTGTTTGTTTGTGTAGGTGCGTGGGACTTCTGAGGAGCCTCCTACTGGATTGATACCTTGGTTCTCAAAAATTGAGGGAAATACTTATGCTACTATTACTGCATCACCCTTTCCACTTCAGGGAAAACCAACGCAAGCTCAAGACGTAGCAGCTACTACTATACTACTATTACTGTCAAAAACAAAAAAAAAATCTTGATCCCGTGCGTGTTGTCAATGGCAGTAGTGGTTCGATCTAGCGACGGTTGGGGTCGCCGGAGGCATGAACGGACAGCGACAGACCAGATCCGGTGGTGGCTGTTGGAGAGGGCTTGTTTCTATGGAAGAGCCAGGCCGCAGCGTGGGGCTCCTCTTCCCAACCATGCCAGATAGCTCCTGGTCTTCCATGGCAATGACCTGCACGGGCATGGATATGGGAGGGTGAGTCAAACCAGAGGGAGAGAGAAAAAAGGAAAACCGAGGGAGAGAGGAAGGTGATGGAGGGAGCAACGGAGCTAGTCACCGGTGGTGAGGTGCTCCAGTGTGGTGGCGCGGGGCGGCGGCCTCCTAGATGTCAGTGAAAGACCGGTGAGCTCCTAGACGCCGGTGGCGCGAGGCAGCGGCCTCTTTCAGCGCCATGGAGGAGGAGGGGCGCATGGGCAAGAGGTCCATGTGAGAGTGTATGTAAAGAGAGAGGAGAGAGTGGCGGAAGAGAGGAGGGATTTGGGGGAGGAGATGGGGATTCGGCCGAGGATATGGGGACTTCACCTACCTCGTACTTAGTAGTAGCGCGGGTTTATACCCCTCGCTACTACTATGGCATGTCTCGGGAGGCACGGTAGAGACCGCTTTGTAGTAGCGAGGGTTAAAAACCCGCGCTACTACTATCAATTTAGTAGTAGCAAGGGGTAAAAACCCGCGCTACTAGTAAGTAGCGGTAGCGAGGGGTATAAACCCTCGCTACTAGTAAGTGTCTGCCTATAAGCTTTTCCCTAGTAGTGTATGTTTGATGAATATGATATTTTTTATTCCCCCAAATTTGGATGAGCAAATTTATTATGATGATAGCATGCCTCCTATTTATGATGATTATATTGATGAAAGTGGGTTTGGAAGAGTGTCAACTTTAGGAAGTAATGATCCCACTATTTTGGAGGGTATTGAATCTTATGGTTATCTTGATGAAAGTGGATTTTGAGAGGTCATGACTTTATTTAGTGATGAATCCACTATTTCGGAAGAGATTCCAATTGATTATGAGAACAAAGTTGCTATCTATGATGATTATTGTGATGACATGTATGCTATAAAAAATAATGATTACCATGAAACTTGTCATCGTGATTTTAATTTTCAATTGGATTATGCCTCACATGATAGTTATTTTGTTGAGTTTGCTCCCACTACTATTCATGAGAGGAAATTTGCTTATTTTGAGAGTAATAAAAATTCTATGCTTGTGACTCATGAAAAGAATGCTTTATGTGATAGTCACATTATTGAATTCATTCATGATGCCAATGAAAATTACTATGAGGGAGGAACATATGCTTGTAGGAGTTGCAATAATATCAAGTTTCCTCTCTATGTGTTGAAAATCTTGAAGTTATGTTTGTTTTGCTTTCCTATGCTAGTTGATTCTTGTTCCCATAAATTTTTGCTCACAAAATCCCTATGCATAGGAAGTGAGTTAGACTTAAATGTGCTATCATATGCTTCATGATGCTCTCATTATGTTTCAATTCTTACCTTTCAAGTGAGTATCATTGAAATCATCATGCCTAGCTAAAAGGCATTAAAAAAAACGCTTGTTGGGAGACAACCCAATATTTACCCCTACTGTTTTTATGTGTTCACATGATTATGCTACTGTAGTAATCATGTTTTATAGCTTTTGTTTCAATAAAGTGCCAAGTAATACCTTTGGGATGGCTTACGGTAATAGTTGATTTGATCTTGCTGAAAATCAGAAACTTTTGCACTCACGAAATAATTTTTATAATTCAGAGATGCATGGTTTTAAGTTGATTCTTTTTGCAGAAGATTAATAAACGAATTGCTTAGGAATTTCTAATTTCTCAGGATTTTTGGAGTTACAGAAGTATTCGAGAGTTACAGATTACTACAGACTGTTCTGTTTTTAACAGGTTCCATTTTCTATGTGTTGTTTGCTTATTTTGATGAATCTATGAGTAGTATCGGAGGGTATAAACTGACGAGTGGTACTGTAAAACTGAAAAACTGAAAACACCTTTTAATCTACGAGTAACCTGACGAGCGGTACTGTAAAACTGAAAAATAGGCGTATGCAAAATAAAAAAATATACGCTCATGCCAAAGAAGGATTTAATCATTGACCGAACTACCGAACCGGAAGGACCGGGACCGAAACCGGATAGATCGGAACAGATTATTTCGGTCAACGGTTAATATGACCCATAGCCTATTAAAAGGTGTTTTTAGTTGGAACACGTGTGGTTTCATTTTTTGTTTTTATTTCTTTCAAATAATTCGTGATTTAAAAAAGATCAATTGTTTTTTTAAATGATTTTTAGTAAAATGTTCATGAATAATAAAATGTTCGTGGTTTAAAAAATGTTCATGATTTTTAAAAAAGTGTTAGCATACTGAAATAATATTTTTAAAAAATGTTCATGACTCACTTTCTACTAAGTTGGCCGAAATTTGTCAATTTAGAAGGGGTGTGTGAAATGGTTTTGACACGCAAAAATTTCGTTAATTGCATATAAAATGTGGTCTAATATTTTTTTTAAATGATACAGTCAAATTTTATAGAAAATACTTAGTAGGTTCTTCAAAAAACACCCATTTTTGTTACAATTACATAAGCTTAATTCTCATTGGTTACTCATTTGTGACACGGATCGATGACGTGGCAAACATCATACCATCCATGCCCAGCACTCCCACATCCATCCATCGTTCATCCATCTCAGTTATAAAGAAAAGGAGAAACAAAGCAATCCATCCATTCACCGCACCCAACCCCTCGCCGCCTCCTCTGTCCCTCTCCCCGAGGCTCTCCTCGCCGCCGCCACGTACGGTGGCCGATCCCAGCGGCCGGTGATACGTCTCCGTCGTATCTACTTTTTCAAACACTTTTGCGCTTGTTTTGGACTCTAACTTGTATGATTTGAATGGAACTAACCCGGACTGACGCTGTTTTCAGCAAAATTGCCATGGTGTTGTTTTATGTGCAGAAAACAAAAGTTCTCGGAATGACCTGAAACTCCATGGAATATCTTAGAATAAATAATAAAAAATTCTCGCCAAAGATAAGACCAAGGGGCCCACACCCTGTCCATGAGGGTGGGGGGCGCGCCCCTCCCCCCCAGGCGCGCCCCCTACCTCGTGGGCCCCCTGGTGACCCTCCGACGCCAACTCCAACTCCATATATTGGCTTTCGGGGAGAAAAAATCAGAGAGAAAGTTTCATCGCGTTTTACGATACGGAGCCGCCGCCAAGCCCTAATCTCTCTCGGGAGGGCTGATCTGGAGTCCGCTCGGGGCCCCAGAGAGGGGGATTCGTCGCCGTCGTCATCATCAACCATCCTCCATCACCAATTTCATGATGCTCACCGCCGTGTGTGAGTAATTGCATCGTAGGCTTGCTGGACGGTGATGGGTTGGATGAGATTTATCATGTAATCGAGTTAGTTTTGTTAGGGTTTGATCCCTAGTATCCACTATGTTCTGAGATTGATGTTGCTATGACTTTGCTATGCTTAATGCTTGTCACTAGGGCCCGAGTGCCACGATTTCAGATCTGAACCTATTATGTTTTCATGAATATATGTGTGTTCTTGATCCTATCTTGCAAGTCTATAGTCACCTACTATGTGTTATGATCCGGCAACCCCGAAGTGACAATAATCGGGACCACTCCCGGTGATGACCATAGTTTGAGGAGTTCATGTATTCACTATGTGCTAATGCTTTGTTCCGGTTCTCTATTAAAAGGAGGCCTTAATATCCCTTAGTTTCCAATAGGACCCCGCTGCCACGGGAGGGTAGGACAAAAGATGTCATGCAAGTTCTTTTCCATAAGCACGTATGACTATATACGGAATACATGCCTACATTATATAGATGAACTGGAGCTAGTTCTGTGTCACCCTATGTTGTAACTGTTACATGACGAACCGCATCTGGCATAATTATCCATCGCTAATCCGGTGCCTACGAGTTTTCCATATATTGGTTTACGCTTATTTACCTTTCCGTTGCTACTGTTATCATCACTACAAAAATACCAAAAACATTACTTTTGCTGTCTTTACTTTGTTACCGTTACCACCACTATCATATTACTTTTCTACTAAACACTTTGCTGCAGATATTAAGTTTCCAGGTGTGGTTGAATTGACAACTCAGCTGCTAATACTTGAGAATATTCTTTGGCTCCCCTTGTGTCGAATCAATAAATTTGGGTTGAATACTCTACCCTCGAAAACTGTTGCGATCCCCTATACTTGTGGGTTATCAAGACCTTTTTCTGGTGCCGTTGCCGGGGAGCATAGCTCTATTCTTTGAGTCACTTGGGATTTATATCTGCTGGACACTATGAAGAACTTGAAAGACGCTAAGACAAAAATTTATCCCCCAACTACGAGGGGAGGTAAGGAACTGCCATCTAGCTTTGCACTTGATTCACCTTCTGTTATGAGTAAGCTAGCGACACCTAAACCTACTTTTGCTATTCGTTCCGATATGTCGCATGGTATTGATGATGCCACTTCTTCTATGCATGATACTTATGATGAAACTACTTCTATGCTTGATACTACTGTGCCCCTTGGTGAATTTCTAGATGAACAAATCTCTAGGTGTAGAGAAAGATAAATTACTGAAACTGAACACAATGATGTTAGTGATGATGAAAATATGCCTGCTATTCCTGAGGGTTATCTTTTTAATGTTGAATCTATTGAAGCTGTTCTTGCTTGCCAGGATAGTCTTGAACGTAAGAGGTTGCTAGTTAAGTGGAGTGAAGAATCTTTTAGAGATAGGATGAGACCCGACCCTGCTTTTGCTACTTCACCTATCTGTGTTCCCGATCAGGATTATTATGATTTTTTCTGTTGATCCAGATATAATTACTTTGGTTGAATCTGATCCTTTTTATGGCTATGAATCTGAAACTGTTGTGGCACATCTTCGTAAGTTAGATGATATAGCTGCCCTGTTTACTAATAATGAGAGATCGCGCTACCTTTATTTACTCAAAATATTTTCGTTCTCATTAAAGGGTGATGCTAAGAAATGGTTTAATTCTCTTGATCCTGGTTGTGTGCAAAGTCCCCAGGATATGATTTATTACTTCTCTGCTAAATATTTCCCTGCTCATAAGAAACAAGCTGCTTTGAGGGAAATATACAACTTTGTGCAAATTGAAGAAGAGAGTCTCCCACAAGCTTGGGGGAGGCTTCTCAAGTTCCTTAATGCTTTGCCTGATCATCCTCTTAAGAAACCTGAAATATTTGATATCTTTTATAATGGACTAACTGATGCTTCCAGAGATTACCTGTATAGTTGTGCTGGTTCTCTTTTCAGGGAAAGAACACCAGATGATGCTGAAATTCTATTGAATAATATGTTGGCAAATGAAAATAATTGGGCACCTCCCGAGCTACCTCCTGAGCCAGTTCCTGAGCCAATTACTGAGCCTATTCCTAAACCAACTCCGAAGAAGAGAGGTGTTCTATTCCTAAACCAACTATGAAAGAAAAAGGTATTAAAGTTGAAGATGTTAAGAATTTACCTCCTATTGAAGAAATACATGGTCTTAATTCACCGCCTGTTGAAGAAGTGTATGATCTCAATTACTTATTTACTGAAGAACCCCCCGATATCCCGACACAAGTAGTAAAGGTAAATTCTCTCTATAGGTATGATAAAGCTGAAGTCCCTCCTACTAAAATTGCTAGTCAGTGCTTGGATGAGTTTGATAACATTATGTTTAAGCAAGATGATTTTAATGCTTATTTTGGTAGACAATTAAAACAGAATACCTTTATGATTAAACGCTTGGGTGATTATATGGATGATATTAGAGGTGAACTTAAACTTGTTAGCAAACATGCTTCTATGGTTACCACTCAAGTAGAACAAATACTTAAAGCTCAGAAAGAAGTGCTTGATGAAATGAATAGTAAGAAAAATGATTATGCTGTCAGAGTGGCTACTAGAACTGGTAGAATGACTCAGGAACCTTTGTATCCTGAAGGCCACCCTAAGAGAATCGAGCAAGATTCTCAGAGAAATAATATTGATGTACCTAGTTCTTCTAAAAGTAAGAAAAAGAAAAATGATAGGACTGTGCAAACTTCTAGTGAACCTATTGCTGAACCACCTGATAATACAAATGATATCTCTGTTTCTGATGCTGAAACACAATCAGGTGACGAACATGAACCTAGCGATAATGTTAATGATAATGTTCATGTTGATGCTCAACCTAGTAATGATAATGAAGTAGAAGTTG
The DNA here is from genome assembly GCF_003073215.2 of Triticum urartu. Taxonomy (NCBI): domain Eukaryota; kingdom Viridiplantae; phylum Streptophyta; class Magnoliopsida; order Poales; family Poaceae; genus Triticum; species Triticum urartu. Next base: position 743,042,867 of record NC_053023.1, read on the forward strand.
AACCTGTTGTTGATCTTGATAACCCACAATCAAAGAATCAATGTTATGATAAAAGAGACTTCGTTGCTAGGAAACATGGTAAAGAAAGGGAACCATGGGTTCAGAAACCCATGCATTTTCCTCCCAAACCATCCAAGAAAAAGGATGATGAGGATTTTGAGCGCTTTGCTGAAATGATTAGACCCATCTTTTTGCGTATGCGATTAACTGATGTGCTCAAAATAAATCCTTACGCTAAGTATATGAAGGATATCATTACTAATAAAAGAAAGATACCGGAAGCTGAAATTTCCACCATGCTTGCTAATTATACTTTTAAGGGTGGAATACCAAAGAAACTTGGAGATCCAGGAGTACCTACTATACCATGCTCCATTAAAAGAAATTATGTTAAAACTGCTTTATGTGATCTTGGAGCCGGTGTTAGTGTTATGCCTCTCTATTTATATCGTAGACTTGACTTGAATAAATTGACACCTACTGAAATATCTTTGCAAATGGCTAATAAATCAACTGCTATACCTATCGGTATTTGTGAGGATGTGCCTGTTGTGGTTGCAAACGTTACTATTTTAACGGACTTTGTTATTCTTGATATTCCCGAGGATGATAATATGTCTATTATTCTTGGAAGACCTTTCCTTAATACTGCAGGGGCTGTTATTGATTGCAACAAAGGCAATGTCACTTTTCATGTTAATGGTAATGATCATACGGTACACTTTCCGAGGAAACAACCTCAACTTTATAGTATTAACTCTATTGGAAAAATTCCATTGATTATATTTGGAGGTTTTGAATTTCCCCTCCCTACTGTCAAGAAGAAATATGATATACTTATTATTGGGGATGTCCATATCCCCATTGAGGTAACATAGTGTTATTCGAAATTTCTCCAGTTCCATGTTAATCAGAATGAGTTTGTTAACAAGACTTGATAAACCTTGTTAGTGGATTCTTTTTTATGAGCATGAGACGGATGAAACTAGAAGCACAACCTTCTGTACCCTCTTTATATTTTTTGTTACTTAGTAGAAATAAAGTAAAATAGTATTTTTCTGCCTGTTTCCTGACTTATCCGTGCAATATAAAAATATCCCAAAAATAAAAGTCCTCAGAATGCCATGCCAATTTAATATGCTTTCTTCGGGAATATTTGAGAATTTACTGTGCAAAAATTACCACGGGGGAGCTGCCACCTGGCCACGAGGGTGGAGGGCGCGCCCTACACCCCTGGGCACGCCCCCCTGCCTCGTGGGCCCACGGTGGCCCTCCTCCACTTATTCCTGCACCCATCTTCTTCCTCTGCCTCGCACAAACATGAAAAACCAACTAAAGCACGAGTTCCAGCCCACATTGCTGCGATTTTCGATCTCCTTGCTCAAAGCACCTCTCGGAAAACTGCTTGGGGAGATTGTTCCTTGGTATGTGACTCCTCCATTGGTCCAATTAGTTTTTGTTCTAGTGCTTTATTCATTGCAAATTGATGTTGCATAGGTGATCATGTTCTTGAGCTTGCATGTCAAATTTATATGGTTCCAAGTAGTTCTAATGCTTGATATATGCTCTAGGCACTTGTGGGAGTTGTTACTATCAATTTTATTGAAGTTGGTTCACTTTTATTTGAAGCTACTAAAATTTCAGAAATTTTTCAGAGGAAACAATATGCTTAGGAGGATGTTCCAAGCTGGTCCTTCAAGGAAGCAAGGTCCCAGGCTTGCAATACGTGATGCTGACGAGGAACCACCAAGAGACGCTCCTATGAGGCCTTGTGAGTGGCCGTCGGAAAATTTTATGAATCAAGTGGGAATCAAAGAAGAATTTAGCACATATTTGAGTAACGCCGGTCTTGAGGACTTTGAAGCTGATAAATGCCCCCAGTATCATGATCTCACAAGTTCATTTGTGAGGAGGTTTGAGTTTTCATCTTCGCGTAATTCTCCTTCAGTCTGTTTGACCTTTATGACAAATCTTATACCATGGAATTAGAGGATTTTACTTCTGCTTGCAAACTTCCATCTTGGGTAATGTCAGGGATCCCCCTAAATCCGAATATAGAGACTTTCTTGCTAGAATAACTATAGGGGAATCTAGAGATATAACACAAGCTACTATAGGGAGCGTTCACTTTCCTGCTATACATTATTTTGCTCCCTTCATAGGTAGATGCATAAATGCTAAGGACGAAGCATGTCACATGTGTGTCCATGACCTGAGTATTCTCAGGAGTGCTGTGTTAGGAGACCAATCTTATCATTTGGGAGTCATTGTAGCTCGTAGGTTGCATCAGAATAGGCATAACGGAGATTTCTTTGGAGGAATTTATGCAACCCGCTTAGCTAATTTTCTTGATGTAGACATTCGTGAGGGTGATATGGAGTTACCCTCTTCTTATTTAGATCTTGATTCTATGTTTTCCCACGAGTTCATTGAGAGGACTGGACCACCTTACCAGTATCGACTAATCTTTAACAAACGGCATGTGGTACGTGTTGCTCTTCCTGCTCCTACCTTCTTTGATTTTCAGGCGAGAGGAAGATATATTATTACCAGAGAGGAGGCAGATGAGTACAAAAGGAGAGTGGAGGCTGCTCGACTCCATGCTACAGCTCAGGCGGCGATAGCCGCTGTGTCACAGTATGACCCCAGCTTCACCTACGGATATCTGCCAGGCCATCCCTGGCAATAGACCAACTTAGGCCAAAAGCCTAAGCTTGGGGGAGTACGTATTTCCCACTGACATTACATTTATGTTCACACACACTCATTGCTAGATGTCGGTGCTCATACTCTTTCACTGTGCTACCCATGCTAGTTTAAATTTCTTTTTCCTGCCTTCTTCTTGTGTGTTTAATAAACCTTAGAAAAACCAAAAAAAATAGTAGTATTTTATTTTTCCTGCTATAGTAGTAATAATTAAAAAGAAAACCCCAAAAATATTTCCCGTTCTTCTTTTGCTTGTTGGGAGCTTTCCCGTGTAAATAGTTTTTATTTCTTTTCCTTTCTTTGGGGGTCGAGAAGACTATATTGAAAATGCTTAGTGGCTCTCATATGCATGATTGTTTATCTAACTTAGAGCCCATTTTACTTGTCTTCTCTCTTGAGTTGAATGCTTGCAGATTCCAGCTTAGTCCAATGCACGTGCACTCTTATTATTATACACACCGTTCGGTCGTGCAAGTGAAAGGCAATAATGATGATATATGATGGACTTATTGGGATGAGAAAAGCTGGTATGAACTCGACCTCTCTTGTTTTTGTAAATATGATGATTCATCGTCCCTGATTCAGCTATTATGAAGTAAACATATTTGCAATGACATTTAGAGATTATAGTTGCTTGTGCCATGCTTGATTAGCTATGAGTTATAATGGTTTACCTTGCGTGCCAACATGCTATTGAGATGATTATGATGTGGTATGATAGGATGGTATCCTCCTTTAAATGAATTGAGTGACTCGACTTGGCACATGTTCACACATGTAGTTGAATCAAATCAACATAGCCTTCATGATATTTATGTTCATGGTGGATTATATCCTACTCATGCTTATATTCGGTGTAAATTAATTTTAATGCATGTTTACGACTGTTGTCGCTCTCTTAGTTGGTCGCTTCCCAGTCTTTTGCTAGCCTTCACCTGTACTAAGCGGGAATACTGCTTGTGCATCCAAACTCCTTAAACCCCAAAGTTGTTCCATGTGAGTCCACTATACCTTCCTATATGCGGTATCTATCTGCCGTTCCAAGTAAATTTGTATGTGCCAAACTCCAAACCTTCAAATGAAATTCTGTTTTGTATGCTCGAGCAGCTCATGTGCAACTAGGGCTGCCTATATCTTCCATGCTAGGTGAGTTATTCTCAAGAGGAGTGGACTCCGCTCCTCATTCACGAGAAAGGGCCGGTAACCGGGATGCCCAGTCCCATGATCCAAAAAGATCAAAGCAAATCAAAATAATTAAACAAAACTCCCCCTGGGACCCGTTGAATGTTGGAGGCACTCGTTGTTTCGAGCAAGCCATGGATTGATGCTTGTGGAGGAGGGGGAGTATAAACCTTTACCATTCTGTTTGGGAACTGCCTATAATGCATGTAGTATGGAAGATACAGCCATCTCATAGTTGTTGCATTGACAGTGAAAGTATGCCTCTCAAAATATAATTTATCTCTATTTCAAAATCGAGCTCTGGCACCTCTACAAATCCCTGCTTCCCTCTGTGAAGGGCCTATCTATTTACTTTTATGTTGAGTCATCACCCTTCTTATTAAAAAGCACCCGCTGGAGAGCACACTATCATTTGCATTCATTATAATTGGTTTATATTGGGTATGACTTGACTGGATCTCTTTTACCATGAATTACAATGTTTAGTCAGTCCTTGATCTTTAAAGGTGCTCTGCATTTATGTTTTGCGGTCTCAGAAAGGGCTAGCGAGATACCATTTCGTTATATCATTATGATTATTTTGAGAAAGTGTTGTCATCCGAGTTTTATTATTATGGCTCGCTAGCTGATTATGCTATTGATATGAGTAATTGTGAGATCTACGTGTTATTGTGAGTATGGTTAGTTCATAATAATTGCTGAAACTTGAATGCTGGCTTTTCATGTTTACACCAACAAGAGAAAACAGAGTTTGTAAAAGTTTTTCTTTTTTTTGTCAACTGAATTGCTTGAGGACAAGCAAGGGTTTAAGCTTGGGGGAGTTGATACGTCTCCGTCGTATCTACTTTTCCAAACACTTTTGCCCTTGTTTTGCACTCTAACTTGTATGATTTGAATGGAACTAACCCGGACTGACGCTGTTTTCAGCAGAATTGCCATGGTGTTGTTTTATGTGCAGAAAACAAAAGTTCTCGGAATGACCTGAAACTCTATGGAATATCTTAGAATAAATAATAAAAAATCCTCGCCAAAGATGAAGAACAGGGGGCCCACACCCTGTCATTGAGGGTGGGGGGCACGCCCCTCCCCCCTGGGCGTGCCCCCCTACCTCGTGGGCCCCCTGGTGGCCCTCCGACGCCAACTCCAACTGCATATATTGGCTTTCGGGGAGAAAAAAATCAGAGAGAAATTTTCATCGCGTTTTACGATACGGAGCCGCCGCCAAGTCCTAATCTCTCTCGGGAGGGCTGATCTAAAGTCCGTTCGGGGCTCCGGAGAGGGGGATTCGTCACCGTCGTCATCATCAACCATCCTCCATCACCAATTTCATGATGCTCACCGCCGTGCGTGAGTAATTGCATCGTAGGCTTGCTGGACAGTGATGGGTTGGATGAGATTTATCATGTAATCGAGTTAGTTTTGTTAGGGTTTGATCCCTAGTATCCACTATGTTCTGAGATTGATGTTGCTATGACTTTGCTATGCTTAATGCATGTCACTAGGGCCCGAGTGCCATGATTTCAGATCTGAACCTATTATGTTTTCATGAATATATGTGTGTTCTTGATCCTGTCTTGCAAGTCTATAGTCACCTACTATGTGTTATGATCCGGCAACCCCGAAGTGACAATAATCGGGACCACTCCCGGTGATGACCATAGTTTGAGGAGTTCATGTATTCACTATGTGCTAATGCTTTGTTCCAGTTCTCTATTAAAAGGAGGCCTTAATATCCCTTAGTTTCCAATAGGACCCCGCTGCCACGGGAGGGTAGGAAAAAAGTGCCATGCAAGTTCTTTTCCATAAGCACATATGACTATATACGGAATACATGCCTACATTACATTGATGAACTAGAGCTAGTTCTGTGTCACCCTATCTTGTAACTGTTACATGACGAACCGCATCCGGCATAATTATCCATCGCTAATCCGGTGCCTACGAGTTTTCCATATACTGGTTTACGCTTATTTACCTTTCCGTTGCTACTGTTATCATCACTAAAAAAATACCAAAAACATTACTTTTGCTATCTTTACTTTGTTACCGTTACCACCACTATCATATTACTTTGCTACTAAACACTTTGCTGCAGATATTAAGTTTCCAGGTGTGGTTGAATTGACAACTCAGCTGCTAATACTTGAGAATATTCTTTGGCTCCCCTTGTGTCGAATTAACAAATTTGGGTTGAATACTCTACCCTCGAAAACTGTTGCGATCCCCTATACTTGTGGGTTATCAGCCGCCGGCAGGGCCCAGCACACCCACGTGATCTCCTCTGTCCGCTCCTCCATCTCCTCTGACTAGATCCGATGGGCGCGTCATCGTGCGACAATGCGCGACCCTCTCCATCCACTAGGGTTTGGGCCGCTGTGGCTCCGGCGTTTCTCCAGTAACTCATGTCCCCTCTATTCCCTCGTCACATCCCTCCTTCCTTCTCCTCGTTACCACGTCCCCTCTAACTCTCAGATCCATCGTCGCTCAAGCACCGGGACGCCATGGACTGGATGGTCGCTTCCTCCCCTTCCCGGACGCCATGGAGTGGCTAGATCTGGCCGTGTACAATGACACCCAACGACAAGGGACGTCTCCTGCCACGCCAAAGCCATATCAAGGCGGATGATGGAGGAGGAGACCACCGGGAGGGGTCTGAAGCAGTTGTCTCCTTCGAGCACCAAGATGGATCTGCGGTGGATGCTGGGCTGGAGCTCAGGTCGATGGCGCGACCATGGACACAACCTCCTCGACATCGACAACCAACAACAGGGGATCAACTAATTCCTGGACCTTTGCTTCTCCTCTTTTAATTGAAAGTTCTTTGTTTAGTTCCAGATTTTTATGGATGCCACCTTGTTTTGATTATTCAGGGTTGATTGCAAATTAGTTATGGTACCTCTGCAGTCATGTAGAGTGTGGGGAGCGTAGAAGCAAATAGGATCTATCTCTTTCAGTTCACTTAATTTGCTCACTGAAATTAGGTTACTGCCTCGATATAGTATTGTAAAGTGGTTGTGCCCCAACTCTGTTGTACTGAACTTTATTGATTTGGAGTTAGTTTTTAGCTGTCATCTAGCTCTTTAAATTGAGTTAATTTGCTTACCGAAACTAGGTTGATGCATTGATGTACTGTTTTTCTTGATATGTTCGATGTTCATCGATCGTCTAGATTTGGTCGATACATTGGCTATCCTTCTGTCGTTAAAGAAGAATGCCAGCAAGGAATCATGGTCAGAAAGAAGTTTTTAATTAGATTACTGAACTATGTGCTAGACTGCTCTCTAATGAAATACTATCATGGTCACATAGAATATGTTCCATCTAGAAGCCATCATTTAAACCTCATAGCAATTCTTTCGAAGACATACCAAAGATGGACTGTAGGCTTATAATTTTGACTGATTTTTCTTTTCATTCAACAGTTAGAGTGGAAACCTTTCTGGAGATGTCCTCGTATACAAAAATCCGGGGTATATTTTGGAGATGTACATGTTTTGGCTGCAACGCCAATTCTTGGTTTGGAGAAAAAAATATGTGGGCTTCTCCAAATATGCAATACTTTTTCCTCTTTCCGGGACACAATCTTTGGTAGATGAAAACAAAGCCTCCGGTTGGATCCGAGCTGGAAAGTTTGCTATTCCGAGAGTTCTTGGAAGCTCGGTTTAAACCCAGCTATTTTTTTTATCTTATGACTATGTTATTTGCCTGAAAAAACCTCCAATAAGGCTAGATAGTGTTGTGTGTGTGTTGACAACTTGAAACTCTTTGTCTAGTTACTGGTGATTTTAGTTATTTTTCAATTCATATTTAAATCTAAAAAACCCACTACTGATGCTAATATCATCTTCATTTTGTTTGCCAAGGTCATGGCTAGTCGAGAACTTTAGATGATAAATTATTAAAGCACTTCTTATACATCGAGACTCAAGCATTGTGTTTTATCGACAAAGGAAAAAAACAAAACCATCTTGCTACTACTACCTTGCAAAGTCTTCTCCGTGCTTATACATTTTAGGCCTCAGCAATTAGATCTTGTCTTGATGTTTGGATTTATTTACGATATGCGCCTTCTGCTGGTGATATGACACTGTCGTGGGGTGTGTTGCAGTCCGGCGCGTAAGCTGATGCTGAAGCAGAGTAGCATGACCCTCCTTTCACACCGACACCGGGGTTCGAGCGGCTGCTATTGCACCGAGCAGCAGAGTGAATGTGCGTATGGCAAGGAAGGAGGATAAGCTCAGAGTGAAGGATGAGTACAACAATTATAGGGTAATCTTCACATCTTTTTTTCCTTTTAAGTATTGCATGCAGAATTTTCTGGGTGTTGTTGTGATGAAGCCACATATTTGAGTCCTATGATAGTTAACATGCCCATCCCTTAATTTTATTAGTTCTTCTAAGTTACATGATATCAAATTGGGGAGTTAGGTCCCTTGTCCTGTTTGTTAGTCAGGAGTATGGTTTGCCCCATTTTTGAGTTTGGAGTATGGTTCATCTATCCTGTAGAAACAGTCATGTCATGTTCTGTACATGGTTTAGACTATGAAACAATTTTAAGTTACTGTAGACGGATGATGATGTTAAAGTATTTGGTGCTATCTTGTAATCGTTTCCTTGACACCGTCTTGTAGGATGTTTACGATGTTGTTAAAATGGCGGTAAATGACTAGTATTGTTGCTTATCTCATGACCAAATAATTAAATTTACAATTTTTCATGCTATGCAGATGTACATTATACAACGGTTTGTGAAAAGCTAATCAAACTGGGTTACTCTGAATCTCCAACTGAATATCATTAGCAATTGTGCAATGTCTTCCTGAAAGTAGGAAATACTTGAGCTGAAAGCCTGAGATAGATTTCCTGGGGCACACAAATAATGTCTTGCTTTGTTTAGTATTTTCCGAACCTTTTGTTGAGTCATTATATTGTCGCATGTACTCTTGTACAGTTAGTGTTCTTCTATATAAAGTTGTTCCCTTCTCCGGTGTTATTAAAAATCACTTGTTGAATTTTATAGAAGTTTGGACTTTAGAGAAACCTCCTAATATAACATCTTATTTTGTGGTATCCAATATAATTTCTATTGCATGAGCATCTCGAAAAATGCTAAGATCGTGAACCTCCCAATTTGCTGCCTGAAGCATGCAAGATAGACATTGGGACCGACGCCATTCAATAGGTTTTTCTAGACATTTTATTGGATCATGATATGATTGGGGTGGCAGGGTGTGTTTCGCTAACAAATTGCATTGGAAATATATTGTTCTTCATTGCCTAATGTTCTTGTTGACTATAATAGGGCATGTAGATAGCAAGTTATTTTCCTAGTGGTTACTTATGATTATTGTGTCTCATGCTGAAAAAGAAAATGCATAATGAGCTTGTTTGGGCTTTTTATGCTTATAGTATACTTGATCAACACAGTGCTATTTACTGTGATCTTTCCTATCATTTGCTAGTGTGATGCTTCAAGATGGCACATTTTAATACACAAACTATTGTAAATAAGAGTTCTGCATCTTGAGGATTAATTATTCATGATATGTGAATAGTGTAGTTGATCATCCTGTTGCTAAATACTAATGCTTGATATGATATAAATATGAGCACTTAACCATTGTACAGCTGTTTGCATATTTTGTTTCGTATTTTTTATAAATTATGATAGTTTGCGCAAGATGGTACACATGCTAATTTTTGTTGACTTGAATTTGTTATGCCCTTGATTTTTTTACTTAGCTTGACTCAGAACAACAACATCCTTGATGCTTACTGACCCCCACCTCGTTCTTGCTCTCGCAAACCCGAAGGAGCCCATATGCAAGGCACCTCCTCTCTGGTGGTGAGAGCGTCCAAGGGTCCTTGATGTGGCTAATGTCCATGTACTTGGCCGCGCCTGCCACTGCCCTCTCTCCAAGGGTGCAGCCAGGAAGACGCTCAACAACCAGATCGTAGTCCTCTCCAACCTAAATTATTGAAATCCTGGAGAATTCTATTATTATTGTAATTATATTCTCCTGTGTTGGTTGACTGCAAAATTGTGCAATGAATTTTTCTTTTGGAGACACTATTGGTTGTTGTTGGTTGCTACGTCTTGAGCTTGCGTTGGTTTTCCTTGAAGAGGAAAGGGTGATGCAGCAAAGTAGCGTAAGTATTTCCCTCAGTTTTTGAGAACCAAGGTATCAATCCAGTAGGAGGCTCCTCAAAAGTGGCACGCTGATGTCTACTACACAACCTTCTTCTTGTAGACGTTGTTGGGCCTGCAAGTGCACAGGTTTGTAGGACAGTAGCAAATTTCCCTCAAGTGGATGACCTAAGGTTTATCAATCCGTAGGAGGCGTAGGATGAAGATGGTCTCTCTCAAACAACCTTGCAACCAAATAACAAAAAGTCTCTTGTGTCCCCAACACACCCAATACAATGGTAAATTGTATAGGTGCACTAGTTCGGCGAAGAGATGAAGATACAAGTGCAAAATAGATAGTAGATATGGGTTTTTGTAATCTGAAATAATAAAAACAGCAAGGTAACAAGTGGTAAAAGTGAGCGTAAACGGTATTGCAACGATAGGAAACAAGGCCTAGGGTTCATACTTTCACTAGCGCAAGTTCTCTCAACAGTAATAACATAGATAGATAATATGACAAGCCCTCAACAGGGAACAAAGAGTCACTCCAAAGACACTAATAGCGGATAACAAACGTAGAGATTATGGTAGGGTACGAAACCACCTCAAAGTTATTCTTTCGGATCGATCTATAAAAGAGTTCGTACTAGAATAACACCTTAAGACACAAATCAACCAAAACCCTAATGTCACCTAGATACTCCATTGTCACCTCAAGTATCCGTGGGCATGATTATACGATATGCATCACACAATCTCAGATTCATCCAACCAACATAAAAGTACTTCAAAGAGTGCCCCAAAGCTACTACCGGAGAGTCAAGAACGTGTGCCAACCCCTATGCATAGGTTCCCAAGTGTCACGAAACCCGCAAGTTGATCACCAAAACATACATCAAGTGGATCAATAGAATAACCCATTGTCACCACGGTTATCCCATGCAAGACATACATCAAGTATTCATAAAAGACTCAATCCGATAAGATAACCTCAAAAGGGGAAACTCAATTCATCACAAGAGAGTAGAGGGGGAGAAACATCATAAGATCCAACTACAATAGCAAAGCTCGAGATACATCAAGATCGTGCCATAGAGGAACACGAGAGAGAACACGAGAGAGACAGATCAAACACATAGCTACTGATACATACCCTCAGCCCCGAGGGTGAACTACTCCCTCCTCGTCATGGATAGCGCCGGGATGATGAAGATGGCCTCTGGTGATGGGATCCCCCTCCGGCAGGGTGCCGGAACAAGGTCTCGATTGGTTTTTGGTGGCTACAGAGGCTTGCGGCGGCGGAACTCCCGATCTATCTTCTTTTTTGGAAGTTTTAGGGTACGTAGGTATATATGGGTGCAGGGGGTACGTCGGTGGACCTCCGGGTTGCTCACGAGGTAGGGGGGCGCGCCCAGGGGGGCGCGCCCTCCACCCTCGTGGGCAGCCCGGGACTCCCCTGGCGTGCACTCCAAGCCCATCAGGTTGGTTTCCTTCCAAAATTAAGTTCTCCAGTTGATTTCGTTCCGTTTTGACTCCGTCTAATATTCCTTTTCCTCGAAACACTGAAATAGGCATAAAACAACAAATCTGGGCTGGGCCTCCGGTTAATAGGTTAGTCCCAAAAATAATATAAAAGTGGATAATAAAGCCCAATATTGCCTAAAACAGTAGATAAAGTAGCATGGAGCAATCAAAAATTATAGATACGTTGGAGACGTATCAAGCATCCCCAAGCTTAATTCCTGCTCGTCCTCGAGTAGGTAAATGATAAAAAAAGAATTTTTGATGCGGAGTGATACTTTGGCATAATTTCAATGTAAATCTTCTTAATTGTGATATGAATATTCAGATTCGAAAGATTCAAGACAAAAGTTCATATTGACACAAAAATAATAATACTTCAAGCATACTAATCAAAGCAATCATGTATTCTCAAAATAACATGGCAAAAGAAAGTTCATCCCTACAAAATCATATAGTTAGGCTATGCTTCATTTTCGTCACACAAAGATGTTCCCGACTTCTATACCCCCGATGACAAGCCAAGCAATTGTTTCATACTTAAATAATCTCAAACTTTTTCAACCTTCACGCAATACATGAGCGTGAGCCATGGATATAGCACTATGGATGGAATAGAATATGATGATGGGGATTGTGTGGAGAAGACAAAAAAGGAGAGAGTCTCACGTTGACGAGGCTAATCAACGGGCTATGGAGATGCCCATCAATTGATGTCAACATGAGGAGTAGGGATTGCCATGCAACGGATGCACTAGAGCTATGAATGCTCAACAAAAGAAAACTAGTGGGTGTGCATCCAACTCGCTTGCTCACGAAGACCTAGGGCATTCGAGGAAGCCCATCGTAGGAATATACAAGCCAAGTTCTATAATGAAAAATTCCCACTAGTATAAAAATACAACTTATGAGACTCACTACATGAAGAACAAGGTGCTACTTTGAAGCACAATATATGAGTCTCCCTACATGAAGAACAAGGTGCTACCTTGAAGCACAAGTGTGGAAAAAGAGATAGTAGCATTGCCCTTTTTATTTTCTTTTTTTGGCCGTTCTTTTTTTCTTGTTGGCCTTTCTCCCTTTTTTTCTGGGCAATCTTATATTTACTAATTAGAAGCACCATACAAGGCACCTCATTAATCCTGGGAGTTAAGAAATTGCATCCATCCGATTAGCATATAATGTGTCTTTAGCCGTAGGATGAAGCATGCGACCTGAAAGAAAAGAGACGTGCTACCTTCAAAAAAAAGGAGATGTGCTCACCTGGGTCTCTCCACGTTTCCTCCTAATAATAAAAAAAGAAAGAAGGTGTTCTCACCTGGGCTCTTCCCGTTTCTTAGAAAGAAACAAACAAAAGGAAATATATACGTGGTCTCCTTCTAACCATCTACGTGGTCTCTCTTTTTTTCCCTACGCATGCATGTACGTGCTCATAAATTGTATGGGCAAAGGCAAAGGAAGGAGATGGTTCAGACCTGGACTCTTTATTCCTATTGATATATTATTTTTTCTGGGAAGAGTCCAAATGATATACGTTTATGTGAATCACTTAAAGATCTTGATATGTGTGCAGTACGCGCAGAGGCAAAAGAAGTGTTGATCTTAATAATATATTGTTTTTTCAGAAATGGTCCTAATGATAAATGTTTGTGTGAATCACGTAAGGTGTAGAATTTCTTATAGCTTCCTAGGTGGATATCAACATACGTACATGCATAGTACTTCTATGTAATTTATTTCTTGCCACTATGCATGGGAAATATGCTCGGCCTCTGTGGAGCCGTCGTGACACAACATACTGAGACAAAAAGCGAAGCTCTAAGGTGCCACTGAGTAGTTAACAACTCCTCCTTTACGCCACCGGGTGCAGGCTATACATGCCAGTCTCTAGAAGAAATGTGATGTGCCGCCTACATTCGATGTCACCGCATGCAAAGTTACAAAGTCTTTAGGAGTATCATTTTTCCCCAGAACATTCCGAATGCTTTTTTTCACGAACTATCTCAATAAATTATTTCACATATACCCATTATAGAAAATAAATATAATCTATTTAAGGGTATGTTTATTGTCGAACTTTTTAAATGTTCCCCTATGTGTTTTTTATCTCAGTAAATTGTAAGTTCAAACTCTATCTTCCTTCATGGCAAAATGACACCATATGCTACTACAGGGTATTCAATTTGCAGAACTTATATGTTATAATTGAAGAGAATATGCACATATTAATTATGTTCGTTAATATTTAGGTCCAATCTCTCCGGTTTGCTATTTGTAACCAACTTTTTGCAACTGTATATATTGTCCACAAATGTATATCTTAACAAACTTTTAGGTTCATATTTTTACAATACCTATAAATATTTGGTCTTTTGCAATGACACGAGAATAATCTTTGTGTATTATGTTGATATATTTAGCATTCAAAATTCATAATGAGACATTGGTTTAAGGTTCATAACTCCTTTTTTCCCTATGTCTAACCAATGAAAATATTGCATGTCGTGTTTAATAACTATTTATGAAAACGTTGTATAATTATCAGACATTTCATATTGCAAAAAACTTAACATGCCTAGAAGTAAGAAGTGCTAGCCCGTGCAGATGCACGGGTTGACGACTAGTGCTCTCATAATGATGATCATCACACTTCTATTGATTACAACATAAGGATTACAACTCGAAACTTAGAACAAGATATGACTCTATATGAATGCCTCCGGCGGTGTACCGGGATGGTGCAATGAATCAAGAGTGACATGTATGAAAAATAATGCATGGTGGCTTTGCCACAAATACGATGTCAACTACAAGATGATGCAATGGCAATATGACAAAAGTAATGCATGTCATGATGATGATGGTGGAAGTTGCATGGCAATATATCTCGGAATGGCTATGGAAATGCCATAATAGGTAGGTATGGTGGCTGTTTTGAGGAAGATATAATGAGGCTTATGTGTGATAGAGCGTATCGTATCACGGGGTTTGGATGCACCGGCGAAGTTTGCACCAACTCTCGAGGTGAGAAAGGGCAATGCACGGTACCGAAGAGGCTAGCAAAGGCGGAAAGGTGAGAGTGCGTATAATCCATGGACTCAACATTAGTCAAAAGAACTAATATACTTATTGCAAAAATTTAGAAGTCATCAAAAATTCAAATACTACGAGCATGCTCCTAGGGGGATAGATTGGTAGGAAAAGATCATCGCTCGTCCCCGACCGCCACTCATAAGGATGCACAAGCCAGGTACACTTCATGTTTCAAATTTGTTACACAACTTTAACCATACGTGCATGCTACGGGACTTACTAACTTCAACACAAGCATTCTTTAAATTCAAAATCACCCAACTAGCATGACTTTGATATTATCACCTCCATATCTCAAAACAATTATCAAGCATCAAACTTATCTTAGTATTCAACGCACTCAAAAGAAAGTTTCACATATCTTGAATACCAAGTATATTAACATTAAGCAAATTACCATGCTATTAACGACTCTCAAAATAATATAAGTGAAGCATGAGAGTTCATCAATTTCTTCAAAATTAAACTACCACCATGCTCTAAAAGATATAAGTGAAGTACTAGAGCAATAACAAAAACTACTCCGAAAGATATAAGTGAAGATCAATGAGTAGCTAAATAATTATGCAACTAAATGAAGGCTCTCTCTCATTAAAGAATTCAGATCTTGATACTTCATTCAAACAGCAAGCAAAGCTAAAGAAAACTACAATGCAAGGATAGCACAACTCATGTGAAGAAGCAAAAACTTAGGCTCAACCGATACTAACCGATAGTTGTTGAAGAAGAAAGGTGGGATGCCTACCGGGGCATCCCCAAGCTTAGATGCTTGAGACTTATTGAAATATTATCTTGAGGTGCCTTGGGCATCCCCAAGCTTGAACTTTTGTGTCTCCTTAATTCCTCTCACATCATGGTTTCTCTTTTTATCAAAAGCTTCATTCACAACAAACTCAACAAGAACTCGTGAGATAGGTTAGTATAAACCAATGCAAAATCTTATCATCTTCTACTGTAACAAATCACTAAAATTATTATTCAACATTGCATACTAAATGCCTCTGCATATTTAACACTCCTATCATCAAATAGAATCATTAAACAAGCAAACATATGCAAACAATGCAACCATAACAGCAATCTGTCAAAACAGTACAGTCTGTAAAGAATGCAAGAGTATCAATACTTCCCTGACTCCAAAAATTATGAACTAAAATTCGCACTGTAATAAATTTATCAGAGCTCAATATGCAAAAGTATTCAACGTTACCATACTATGAATTTTCTAGGGAATTTTTGGAACAGCGGTAAACTTTCTGTTTTCAAACAGCAACATGCAAACTAGCAAAACAAGCATGGCAAAGGCTATCCTTGACCTTCTTATTGAAACTTAAAGAAGAAAAACATTATTCTAACTAACAGCAATAAAAAACTAACAAAATAAAATGACGCTCCAAGCAAAACACATATCATGTGGTGAATAAAAATATAGCTCCAAGTAAAGTTACCGATGAACGAAGACGAAAGAGGGGATGCCTTCCGGGGCATCCCCAAGCTTAGTTGCTTGGTTATCCTTGAATATTACCTTGGGGTGCCTTGGGCATCCCCAAGCTTAGGCTCTTGCCACTCCTTATTCCATAGTCCATTGAATCTTTACCCAAAACTTGAAAACTTCAACCACACAAAACTCAACACAAAACTTGTAAGCTCCGTTAGTATAAGAAAATAAAACCACCACTTAGGTACTGCAATGAGCTCATTCTAAATTCATATTGGTGTAATATCTACTGTATTCTAACTTCTCTATGGTTCATACCACTTAATACTAGCCATGGATGCATCAAAATAAGCAAACAACACAATGAAAACAGAATCTGTCAAAAACAGAAAAGTCTGTAGTAATATGTATCAAACCTATACTTCTGTAACCCCGAAAATTATGAACTAAATTGCTGGACCTGAGCAATTTGTCTATTATCTACAAAAAGAATCATCCTAAAAGCACTCTCCAGTAAAAAATGGCAGCTAATCTCATGAGCGCTAAAGTTTCTGTTTTTCGCAGCAAGATCATATAAACTTCACCCAAGTCTTCCCAAAGGTTCTACTTGGCACTTTATTGAAACAAAAGCTATAAAACATGATTACTACAGTAGCATAATCATGTGGACACACAAAAACAGTAAGGATAAATATTGGGTTGTCTCCCAACAAGCGCTTTTCTTTAATCCCTTTTAGCTAGGCATGATGATGATAATGATGCTCACATAAAAGATAAGAATTGAAACATAAAGAGAGCATCATGAAGCATATGAATAGCACCTTTAAGTCTAACCCACTTCCTATGCATAGGGATTTTGTGAGAAAAACAACTTATGGGAACAATAATCAACTTGCATAGGAAGGTAAAACAAGCATAACTTGAAGATTTTAAGCACATAGAGAGGAAACTTGACATTATTGCAATTCCTACAAGCATATGTTCCTCCCTCATAATAATTTTCAGTAGCATCATGAATGAATTCAACAATATAACCAGCACCTAAACCATTCTTTCCATGATCTACAAGCATAGAATTTTTAATACTCTCCACATAAGCAAAATTCTTCTCATTCAGAATAGTAGGAGTATCATAAGAGACTTGAACACTAAAAATTGTTTCCACATTAAAAGAGTAATGTTCAGAAAAAGGGTAATCATAATCATGACAAGATTTGTAAATATAATCATCACTATTTTTTATAGCATAAGTTTTATCACAATAATCATCATAAGTAGCAACTTCGTTCTCATCATAATCGATTGAAACCTCTCCCAGTGGAATCACTAAATAAAGTTGACACTCTTCCAAATCCACTTTCATATTCATCACCATAAAATTCAACATCCTCCAAAATAGTGGGATCACTACTTCCTAAAGTTGACACTCTTCCGAACCCACTTTCATCCATATAATCATCATACGTAGGAGGCATGCTATCATCATAACAACTTTGCATATCAAAACTTGGGATGCTAAAAATATCATCTTCATTAAACATAGCATCCCCAAGCTTGGGACAAACATTAATTCTAGCAAATATATTCTCAAATATTTCATCCTCATCAAACATAGCTTCCCCAAGCTTGGGCCCTTTCATATCATAAGCATAATCAATCTCATAATTAAAAATATTGATAGCACCAATAGTATAGCAATTATCATCATCACAATGAGTAGTAGGAGCAACATCATTTGGGAGGGATACCTTTCTACCTTTGTTGCTCCTTCTTTTCTTTTTCTTCTTCATATTATGTGTGGGTTCAACCTTCCTCTTTGAGCTCCTTATTGACGAGATTGGTTGAATAGAAAGCTCCTCCTCGTTACCTGATTCATCATAAGAAATAATAGGAGGATATTGGGAAGTCTCTTCCCTTTCATTAGTATTCTCATCATCTTCTATTTGTTTTCTTTTCTTTATGTAATTGGCAATATAAGGATTTTCAATACAATTCACCGCACAATACATATAAATCTTCTGTAGATCAAAATGAAGAATTCTATCAAGGTTAAATTTTGGAATACCCTCGGTTATACGTGTCTTCATAACCCAAAAGAAGGCTAAGCTCTTTATGATGCTCAAGGGTAATCAAATTATCACAATATTTGGACACGGCACGATCATGAAACAAATAGCATTGGAGCTTTAAATGACCATGTTCATTGCAAAGTTCAGAAGGAGCGCGAAAAATATTGAATCTTTCAGCACATTCATCTAGCTCTTCTTGCAACAATTTGGTTTCTAAGTACTTATGCCTCTTGCAATAAATATCTTCTCTATTTGGTGTGTTCATGCAAACATGCACTCCACAAAAGTTGACATGCTCATAAGAAATATTTTCATCATAACTAGTGCAATCATCATTAGTATCATGGATATTCAAAGAATTCGTATTAACAACATTGCAATCATGCTCATCATTCAAAGATTTAGTGCCAAACAATTTAGAGATTTCTTCTTCTAGCACTTGAGCACAATTATCCTTTCCATCATACTCACGAAAGATATTAAAAAGGTGAAGCGTATGAGACAAACTCAACTCCATTTTTTTGTAATTTTCTTTTATAAACTAACTAGTGCTAAAACAAGAAACAAAAAGATTCGATTGCAAGATCTAAAGATATACCTTCAAGCACTCACCTCCCCGGCAACGGCGCTAGAAAAGAGCTTGATGTCTACTACACAACCTTCTTCTTGTAGACGTTGTTGGGCCTGCAAGTGCACAGGTTTGTAGGACAGTAGCAAATTTCCCTCAAGTGGATGACCTAAGGTTTATCAATCCGTAGGAGGCGTAGGATGAAGATGGTCTCTCTCAAACAACCCTGCAACCAAATAAAAAAAAGTCTCTTGTGTCCCCAACACACCCAATACAATGGTAAATTGTATAGGTGCACTAGTTCGGCGAAGAGATGAAGATACAAGTGCAAAATAGATAGTAGATATGGGTTTTTGTAATCTGAAATAATAAAAACAGCAAGGTAACAAGTGGTAAAAGTGAGCGCAAATGGTATTGCAATGATAGGAAACAAGGCCTAGGGTTCATACTTTCACTAGCGCAAGTTCTCTCAACAGTAATAACATAGATAGATAATATGACAAGCCCTCAACATGCAACAAAGAGTCACTCCAAAGACACTAATAGCGGATAACAAACGTAGAGATTATGGTAGGGTACGAAACCACCTCAAAGTTATTCTTTCGGATTGATCTATAAAAGAGTTCGTACTAGAATAACAGCTTAAGACACAAATCAACCAAAACCCTAATGTCACCTAGATACTCCATTGTCACCTCAAGTATCCGTGGGCATGATTATATGATATGCATCACACAATCTCAGATTCATCCAACCAACATAAAAGTACTTCAAAGAGTGCCCCAAAGCTACTACCGAAGAGTCAAGAACGTGTGCCAACCCCTATGCATAGGTTCTCAAGTGTCACAAAACCCGCAAGTTGATCACCAAAACATACATCAAGTGGATCAATAGAATAACCCATTGTCACCATGGTTATCCCACGCAAGACATACATCAAGTGTTCATAAAAGACTCAATCCGATAAGATAACTTCAAAAGGGGAAACTCAATTCATCACAAGAGAGTAGAGGGGGAGAAACATCATAAGATCCAACTACAATAGCAAAGCTCGGGATACATCAAGATCGTGCCATAGAGGAACACGAGAGAGAGAGAGAGATCAAACACATAGCTACTGGTACATACCCTCAGCCCCGAGGGTGAACTACTCCCTCCTCGTCATGGATAGCGCCGGGATGATGAAGATGGCCTCCGGTGATGGGATCCCCCTCCGGCAGGGTGCCGAAACAGGATCCCGATTGGTTTTTGGTGGCTACAGAGGCTTGCGGCGGCAGAACTCCCGATCTATCTTATTTTTTGGAAGTTTTAGGGTACGTAGGTATATATGGGTGCAGGGGGTACGTCGGTGGACCTCCGGGTTGCTCAGGAGGTAGGGGGCACGCCCAGGGGGGCGCCCTCCACCCTCGTGGGCAGCCCGGGACTCCCCTGGCGTGCACTCCAAGCCCATCAGGTTGGTTTCCTTCAAAAATTAACTTCTCTAGTTGATTTCGTTCCGTTTTGACTCCGTCTGATATTCCTTTTCCTCGAAACACTGAAATAGGCATAAAACAGCAAATCTGGGTTGGGCCTCCGGTTAATAGGTTAGTCCCAAAAATAATATAAAAGTGGATAATAAAGCCCAATATTGCCTAAAACAGTAGATAAAGTAGCATGGAGCAATCAAAAATTATAGATACGTTGGAGACGTATCACACACACCGACACAAACAAACAAGAACCTCACAACCAACGCAATAAAGGGGTTGTCAATCCCTTCACGGCCACTTGCAAAAGTGAGATCTAATAGAGATAATATGATAAGATAAATATTTTTGGTATTTTCATGATATAGATTGGAAAGTAAAAGATGCAAATAAAAGTAGATGGTAAACTTATATAATAAAAGGTAGACCCGAGGGCCATACGTTTCACAAGTGGCTTCTCTCAAGATAGCATAAGTATTACGGTGGGTGAACAAATTACTATCGAGCAATTGATAGAAATGCGCATAGTTATGAGATTATCTAGGCATGATCATGTATATAGGTATCACGTCCGTGACAAGTAGACTGACTCCTGCTTGGATCTACTACTATTACCCCACACATCGACCGAATCCTGCCTGCATCTAGAGTATTAAGTTCATGAAGAACAGAGTAATGCATTAAGAAAGATGACAAGATGTAGAGGGATAAACTCATGCAATATGATATAAACCCCATCTTTTTATCCTCGATGACAACAATACAATACGTGCCTTTCTACCCCTGCCCGAAGGTTTCATTCCGTTTGGAATCCGTTTGATATTCCTTTCCTTCAAAACACTGAAATAGGCAAAAAAAACAACAATTCGGGTTGGGCCTCCGGTTAGTAGGTTAGTCCCAGAAATGATATAAAAGTGTAAAGTAAAGCCCATAAACATCCAAAACGGGTAATATAATAGCATGGAACAATCAAAAATTATAGATACGTTGGAGACGTATCAAGCATCCCCAAGATTAATTCCTTCTCGTCCTCGAGTAGGTAAATGATAAAAACAGAATTTTTTATGTGGAATGCTACCTAGCATAATTCTCAATGTAATTTTCTTTATTGTGGCATGACTGTTTAGATCCAAATGATTCAAAATAAAAGTTCATATTGACATAAGAAATAGTAATAATTCAAGCATACTAATCAAAGCAATCATGTCTTCTCAAAATAGCATGGCCAAAGAAAGTTATCCCTACAAAATCATATAGTCTGGCTGTTGCTCTATCTTCATCACACAAAGTATTTAATCATGCACAACCCCGATGACAAGCCAAGCAATTGTTTCATACTTTAGTAATCTCAAACTTTTTTCAACTTTCATGCAATACATGAGCGTGAGCCATGGACATAACAATATATGTGGAATAGAATGTTGGTTGTGGAGAAGACAAAAATGAGGAAGATTGTCTCACATCAACTAGGCGTATCAACGGGATATGGAGATGCCCATTAATAGATATCAATGTGAGTGAGTAGGGATTGCCATGCAACAGATGCACTAGAGCTATAAATGTATGAAAGCTCAACAAAAGAAACTAAGTGGGTGTGCATCCAACTTGCGTGCTCACAAAGACCTAGGGCATTTTGAGGAAGCCCATCATTGGAATATACAAGCCAAGTTCTATAATGAAAAATTTCCACTAGTATATGAAAGTGACAACAAAGGAGACTCTCTATCATGAAGATCATGGTGCTACTTTGAAGCACAAGTGTGGTAAAAAGGATAGTAGCATTGTCCCTTCTCTCTTTTTCTCTCATTTTCTTTAATTGGCCTTTTTTTGGCCTTTCATTTTTTTGGTGGGCTCTTTGGCCTCTTTTTTTTAAAAGTCCAAAGTCTCATCCCGACTTGTGGGGGAATCATAGTCTCCATCATCCTTTCCTCAATAGGATAATGCTCTAATAATGAAGATCATCACATTTTTATTTACTTACAACTCAAGATTACAACTCGTTACTTAGAACAAGATATGACTCTATATGAATGCCTCCGGCGGTGTACCGGGATATGCAATGAATCAAGAGTGACATGTATGAAAAATTATGACGGTGGCCTTGCCACAAATATGATGTCTACTACATGATCATGCAAAGAGCAATATGACAATGATGGTGCGTGTCATAATAAACGGAAAGGTGGAAAGTTGCATGGCAATATATCTTGGAATGGCTACGGAAATGCCATAATAGGTAGGTATGGTGGCTGTTTTGAGGAAGGCATATGGTGGGTGTATGGTACCGGCGAAAGTTGCGCGGCACAAGAGAGGCTAGCAATGGTGGAAGGGTGAGAATGCGTATAATCCATGGACTCAACATTAGTCATAAAGAACTCTATATAGTTATTGCAAAAACCTAAAAGCCTTTGAAAACAAAGTAGTACACGCATGATCCTAGGGGGATAGATTGGTAGGAAAAGACCATCGCTCGTCCCCGACCGCCACTCATAAGGAAATAATCAATAAATAAAATTGTGCTCCAACTTCATCACAAAGTGGTTCACCATACGTGCATGCTACGGGAATCACAAACTTCAACACAAGTATTCTTTAAATTCATAATCACCCAACTAGCATGTAATATCACCATCTCTATATCTCAAAACAATTATCAAGCATCAAATTTATCATAGCATTCAATTCACTTTCTATGATAGTTTTTATTATACCCAACTTGGATGCCCATCATTCTAGGACCAATTTTATAACCATAGAAAATACCATGCTGTTCTAAAAGACTCTCAAAATAATATAAGTGAAGTATGAGAGACCAACAACTTCTACAAAATTAAGCCACCGCCGTGCTCTGAAATATATAAGTGAAGGACTAGAGCAAAAATTATCTAGCTCAAAAGATATAAGTGAAGCACATGGCGTATTCTAATAAATTCTAATCAAGTGGGACTCTCCCAAAATATGTGTACATAAAGTATGATTGTGGTGATCTAAAAAGCAAACACTAATATCATACAAGACGCTCCAAGCAAAACATATATCATGTGGCGAATAAAAATATAGCTCCAAGTAAAGTTACCGATAGACGAAGACGAAAGAGGGGATGCCTTCCGGGGCATCCCCAAGCTTAGGATTTTGGTTATCCTTGAATATCTTGGGGTGCCATGGGAATCCCCAAGCTTAGGCTCTTGCCACTCCTTATTCCATAGTCCATCAAATCTTTACCCAAAACTTGAAAACTTCACAACACAAAACTCAACAGGAAATCTCATAAGCTCCGTTAGTGCAAGAAAGAAAAACCACCACATAAGGTACTGTAATGAACTCATTCTTTATTTATATTGGTGTTAAACCTACTGTATTCCAACTTCTCTATGGTTCATACCCACCGATACTAGCCATAGATGCATCAAAATAAGCAAACAACACACGAAAAACAGAATTTGTCAAAAACAGAACAGTCTGTAGAAATCTGTAACTCTCGAATACTTATGGAACTCTAAAACTCCTACCAAAATAGTAAGTCCTGGGAAATTTGTCTATTTATCTACATAAAAAATAATCAACACAAAATAACGTTTCGGTGAATTACTAAAATTATTTTCGTGCGTGCAAAGTTTCTGTTTTTCAGCAGAATCAAATTAACTATCACCGTAGGTTATCCTATAGGTTCTACTTGGCACAAACACTAATTAAAACATGAAAACACATCTAAACAGAAGCTAGATGAAAATTTTATTACTAAACAGAAGCAAAAATCAAGAAAAATAATAAAATTGGGTTGCCTCCCAACTAGCGCTTTTCTTTAAAGCCTTTTAGCTAGGCATTGATGATTTTAATGATGCTCACATGAAAGACAAGAATTGAAGCGCAAAGAGAGCATCATGAAACATGTGACAAACACATCTAAGTCTAACATACTTCCTATGCGTAGGCATATTATAAGCAAACAATTTATCATAGCAAGCAAAAACTAGCAGATGCAAGGAAGCGGAAAGAAACAATAGCAATCTCAACATAACGAGAGGTAATTTAGTAACATGAAAATTTCTACAACCATATTTTCCTCTCTCATAATAACTACATGTGGGATCATAAGCAAATTCAACAAAATAGCTATCACATAAAGTATTTCCAACACGATCCACATGCATGCTAAGTTGACACTCCTCCAAAATAGTGGGATTAACATTAACTAAAGTCATGACCTCTCCAAGCCCACTTTTATCATAAGATTGATCAAAATCCAAATATGTGGGATCTAAAGTTGACACTCTTCCAAACCCACTTCCAATATTATTGCAAACCCTATTATCAATCTCATATTCATCATGGGGCTTAAATAATTTTTCAAGGTTATAAGAAGAATCACCCCAATCATGATCATTGCAACATGTAGTAGACATAGCAAAACTAGCATACCCAAGCTTAGGGTTTTGCATATTACTAGCACAATTGACATCAAGAGAATTTGTAGTAAAATCATTGCAATCATTCTTTTTATTCAAGGAGTTATCGTGAATCTCTTCATAAATTTCTTCATCATAATTTTCAGGTTCACAATTTTCAAGCAAAGCTTCATAAAGATAATCTAGTGCACAAAACTCACTAGCAAGTGGTTCATCATAATTGGATCTCTTAAAGAGATTAGGAAGTGGATGAGGATCCATAAACTTTTAGCAAGCGAAGATGCAAGCAAAAAGAAGGTACATGGTAACACAAGATCGAACGGAAGGAGGGCGAAGAAACGGCAAGGGTGAAGTGGTGGAGAGGAAAACGAGAGGCAAATGGCAAATAATGTAATGCGAGGAAGATGAGTTTGTGATGGGTACTTGGTATGTTTTGACTTGAGCGAAGACCTCCTCGGCAACAGCGCCAGAAATCCTTCTTGCTATGTCTTGAGCTTGCGTTGGTTTTCCTTGAAGAGGAAAGGGTGATGCAACAAAGTAGCGTAAGTATTTCCCTCAGTTTTTGAGAACCAAGGTATCAATCCAGTAGGAGGCTCCCCAAAAGTCCCACGCACCTACACAAACAAACAAGAACCTTGCAACCAACGCAATAAAGGGGTTGTCAATCCCTTCACGGCCACTTGCAAAAGTGAGATCTGATAGAGATAATATGATAAGATAAATATTTTTGGTATTTTTATGATATAGATTGGAAAGTAAAAGATGCAAATAAAAGTATATGGTAAACTTATATAATAAAATATAGACCCGGGGGCCATAGGTTTCACTAGTGGCTTCTCTCAAGATAGCATAAGTATTACGGTGGGTGAACAAATTACTGTCGAGCAATTGATAGAAAAGCGCATAGTTATGAGATTATCTAGGCATGATCATGTATATAGGCATCACGTCCGTGAGAAGTACACCGACTCCTGCCTGCATCTACTACTATTACTCCACACATCGACCGACTCCTGGCTGCATCTATAGTATGAAGTTCATGAAGAACAGAGTAAGGCATTAAGAAAGATGACATGATGTAGAGGGATAAACTCATGCAATATGATATAAACCCCATCTTTTTATCCTCGATGGCAACAATACAATACGTGCCTTGCTGCCCCTGCTGTCACTGGGAAAGGACACCGCAAGATTGAACCCAAAGCTAAGCACTTCTCCCATTGCAAGAAAGATCAATCTAGTAGGCAAAACCAAACTGATATTTGAAGAGACTTGCAAAGATAACTTAATCACACATAAAAGAATTCAGAGGAGATTCAAATATTTCTCATAGATAAACTTGATCATAAACCCATAATTCATCGGATCTCGACAAACACACCGCAAAAAGAGTTACATCGAATAGATCTCCAAGAAGATCGAGGAGAACTTTGTATTGAGATTCAAAGAGAGAGAAGAAGCCATCTAGCTAATAACTATGGACTCGAATGTCTGTGGTATACTACTCACAACTCATAGGAGAGGCCTTGGAGATGATGTTGAGGCCCTCCGTGGTCGATTCCCCCTCTGGCAGAGTGTCGGCGAAGGCTCCAAGATGGGATCTCGCGGATACAGAAGGTTGCGGTGGTGGAATTAGGTTTTTGTGGTGCTCCTGGATGTTTTTGGGGTACATGGGTATATATAGGGGGAAGAAGTAGGTAGGTGGACGCTCGAGGGGCCCATGAGGGTAGGGGGCGCGTTGGGCACCCTCGTGGCCGCCTCAGTTGTTGCTTGACGTCCACTCCAAGTCCCCTGGATCACCTTTGTTCCAAAAAGATCGCTCCCGAAGGTTTCATTCCATTTGGACTCCGTTTGATATTCCTTTCCTTCGAAACACTGAAATAGGCAAAAAATAGCAATTCGGGTTGGGCCTCCGGTTAGTAGGTTAGTCCCAGAAATGATATAAAAGTGTAAAGTAAAGCCCATGAACATCCAAAACGGGTAATATAATAGCATGGAACAATAAAAAATTATAGATACGTTGGAGACGTATCATTGGTCACCCTTCAGTAAGGGCTGGAACAAAAATACTAAATTGTGTGAGTGGGCTGGACCGTTTCAAGGCCCAATGTAGTTTTTTTATAGAAAAAATATCCAATATGTATTTGTTTGATAGAAATGGGTTGGCCCAGTTAATGATGGATTGGATAAATGGTCTGCATACCTCGGCCCAAGAACGAACATTATTAACATGCTGATATGTTGGGCTTGGCCCATGCATATGGCACAAAAGTAATTTGAGAAGTGGGATGGATTATTGGGCTCAGCCCATTAAAGCAATTGACTTGGACCGTTCCTACATGGCATCCACGTCATCATTTTTGCCACGTCATCAAATGTGCCACGTGGAAAATGCCATGTGGCTTGGCCACATCAGATCCTACATGGTCTAGGCTCATTAGTAATGACCAAAATTTTGGTCTTAGATTTCATGACCTTAATTTTAGTCAAGGGTGGACATGACGAAAATTTCAGAAAAGGTCACGTTTGTTTGTTCTTGACGGCCAACTGTTGACCTTCATAACTTGGTCAAAAAGGTCAATAAACGATAACAATGATGAATCAACGACTAAAACGGGGAGTCATAATTGACCGTATTTCTTGTAGTGTAATATGATAGGCATCCAAGAGGGATATAATAAAAACTTTCATATAAAGTGCATTGAATACTATGAGAAGTTTGATTCTTTATGATTGTTTTGAGATATGAAGATGGTGATATTAGAGTCATGCTAGTGGAGTAATTGTGAATTTGAGAAATACTTGTGTTGAGGTTTGCGAGTCCCGTAGCATGCACGTATGGTGAACCATTGTGCAACACATTTGGAGCATGAAGTATTTATTGATTTTCTTCCTTATGAGTGGTGGTCGGGGATGAGTGATGGTATTTTCCTACCAATCTATCCCCCTAGGAGCATGCACGTGGTACTTCGTTCAATGACTAACAGGTTTTTGCAATAAGTATGTGAGTTCTTTTTGACTAATGTTGAGTCCATGGATTATACGTGTTCCTACACACACGCAAGATCATGGTGATGCATAGCAACGAGAGGGGAGAGTGTGATCTACGTACCCTTGTAGATCGACAGTGGAAGCGTTGTGACAATGCGGTTGATGTAGTCGTACGTCTTCATGATCTGACCGATCCAAGCACCGTTACTCTGGCACCTCCGAGTTCTTGGCACACGTTCAGCTCGATGACGATCCCCGGGCTCCGATCCAGCAAAGCGTCGGGGAGGAGTTCCGTCAGCACGACGGCGTGGTGACGATTTTGATGTTCTACGGTCGCAGGGCTTCGCCTAAGCACCGCTACAATATGACCGAGGTGGAATATGGTGGAGGGGGCACCGCACACGGCTAAGGAACGATCACGAAGATCAACTTGTGTGTCTAGAGGTGCCCCCTTTCCCCCGTATATAAAGTAGCAAGGGGGAGGGGGTGGCCGGCCTAGAAGGGGGCGCGCCAAGGGGAGTCCTACTCCCACTGGGAGTAGGACTCCTTCCTTCCTTGTTGGGGTAGGAGAAGCGGAAAGAGGAGGAGAGGAAAAAGGAAAAGGGGGCTGCACCCCTTGTCCAATTCGGACCAGAGGGGGGGCGCAGGCCTCCATCCTTTTGGCCTCTCTCCTCTATTCCCGTATGGCCCAATAAGGCCCATATACTCCCCAGCGAATTCCCGTAACTCTCCGGTACTCCAAAAAATACCCGAATCACTCGAAACCTTTCCGATGTCCGAATATAGTCGTCCAATATATCGATCTTTACGTCTCGACCATTTCGAGACTCCTCGTCATGTCCCTGATCTCATCCGGGACTCCGAGCTCCTTCGGTACATCAAAACTCATAAACTCATAATATAACTGTCATCGAAACCTTAAGCGTGCGGACCCTACGGTTCGAGAACAATGTAGACATGACCGAGACATGTCTCCGGTCAATAACCAATAGCGGAACTTGGATGCTCATATTGGCTCCTACATATTCTACGAAGATCTTTATCGGTCAGACCGCATAACAACATACGTTGTTCCCTTTGTCATCGGTATGTTACTTGCCCGAGATTCGATCGTCGGTATCTCAATACCTAGTTCAATCTCGTTATCGGCAAGTCTCTTTAATCGTTCCGTAATACATCATATCACAACTAACTCATTAGTTGCAATGCTTGCAAGGCTTTATGTGATGTGCATTACCGAGAGGGCCCAGAGATACCTCTCCGACAATCAGAGTGAAAAATCCTAATCTCGAAATACGCCAACCCAACATGTACCTTTGGAGACACCTGTAGAGCACCTTTATAATCACCCAGTTACGTTGTGACATTTGGTAGCACACAAAGTGTTCCTCCGGCAAACGGGAGTTGCATAATCTCATAGTCATAGGAACATGTATAAGTCATGAAGAAAGCAATAGCAACATACTAAACGATCGGGTGCTAAGCTAATGGAATGGGTCATGTCAATCAGATCATTCACCTAATGATGTGATCCCGTTAATCAAATAACAACTCTTTGTCCATGGTTAGGAAACATAACCATCTTTGATTAACGAGCTAGTCAAGTAGAGGCATACTAGTGACACTCTGTTTGTCTATCTATTCACACATGTATTATGTTTTCGGTTAATACAATTCTAGCATGAATAATAAACATTTATCATGATATAAGGAAATAAATAATAACTTTATTATTGCCTCTAGGGCATATTTCCTTCAATACGCACTCTCACCCTTCCACCATTGCTAGCCTCTCTTGTGCCGCATTACTTTCGGCAGTACCATACACCCACCATATACCTTCCTCAAAACAGCCACCTACCTACCTATTATGGCATTTCCATAGCCATTCTGAGATATATTGCCATGCAACTTTCGACCGTTCTGTTTATTATGACACTCTTCATCATTGTCATATTGCTTTGCATGATCATCTAGTTGACATCGTATTTGTGGCAAAGCCACCTTTCATAATTCTTTCATACATGTCACTCTTGAATTTTTTTTGAACAGAACAAGGCACCAAGTGGTGCCCAATATCATCAACAACTCATAACAACAGTATAAGAGAGAGTACATATGGCTTGAAAAGAGAAAGGGAAAGGGGAAACAGCCAAAGAAATGGAGCTGTTAAATGCTAGCAAAGATAGGTTGACCAAATGTCAACCAGATGAACTACATCTAGAAAAGATCAGATACACATAGACTGAGAAGCAAACAATAGAAGCAGCACCAGCCTAGCTTATCAGAAAACATGACTGATGCCCAGCAGCAAGCTAAGCTCAACTTAGAATTCAGTTATTGACGACTGTCTGTTGTTAAGATGCAGGGCCTGAGCTAGTAGCAGAGAGGATAGAAGAACTGCCTGAACAAGAATCCATCCTGCTGCTAGAAACAATATACCTTGTGCACCTGGAAACCTGAAAAATTAAAATCACCCAAAATGGCAGACACTGGATAGTCATCAGATGCATGAGAGTGAGAGGAGCAATCCAGGATAGGACCACCAACAGACTGATAAACCTGTTGAGCAAGGTTGTGAGCAACTCCATTTAGGTTCCTGTAAATATGAAACACTTGAGAGTTAAGATGAGAAGTAGATGTAAGAAAGGAAGCTAGTTCTTTTCTGATGTTCCAAGGGGCAGCTGGATGGGTTATATTCCTAGAAGCCACAGCTGAAGCTAGAGAGAGACAATCGGTTAAAAATGTGGGTTGTCGCATACTAAGACTGGCTACCAAATGAGCTGCATATGCAAGAGCAACCGCTTCTGCTTGGATAGGAGTAGAAGTGGGAGGCGCTGAAGCTTGAACCTTAATGTTAATTTCTCTCTGAGGAGAAGGGATGCAAAAATAAACTCCTACACCTGTCTTTACTTCCCCTTGGCTAAGACCTGGAATTTTTGAAGATCTAAAGGCTGCATCTGAAAAGATTTTAGTACCATTAATCAACATATCAGTTTAAGAGTCTGCCCTTGTTTAGGAACAACCTGTGCCTCAAGATGGTTATTAGCACAAATCTGATTATTAGAAGGGAGGAAAGATTCTTCATGCAAAGTAAAGTCCATATTAGCAGCAGCAATATGCACTTGGTAAGGAAGACATCTCTTTCTTTCAAACAAGAAATCATTTCTAGCTTTCCAAATACACCATAAAAAATTCAAAACATTTTGCTAAGAAGCACAAGGATGCCCCATAGAAACCAGATGAATGAGAATAGAGTGCATTGAGTTATGACCCTGAACAAGAGTATCAGATCTGAGAAACCAAGGAGCAGAAAACCAGGCAGCTCTAGCAAAATCACAAAGAAAGAAGAGATGAAATTCATCCTCTTGCTGGGCACACCTACAACAAGTCTGAGAAATATGAATGGAAAAATGGCCTGCTCTCATACATGTAGGCAAAGCTTTACTAAGAAGCCTCCAAGCAAAAGTTTGGACTTTAGGCAACACATTTTTCTGCTTCCAAATGATTTTGAGAAAATTCTTTAACTCAAGAGAAACCTCAAGAGGACCAGTTCTAGGATGAGAGTGAATGGCTTGCAAACATAGCTTGTAGGCAGCTTTAGAAGAACAAATCCCATTAGGTGCCAAGGGCCAACAGAGCAAATCTTCATTGTCATCGTCAATAATATCAGTGTTAATGATTTGAGAAGCAAGGGGTTGTTGAAATAAAGAGAAAATAAGTTGATGATTCCATTTTTTTGCCCAGGCAGCCAAAGATTGTTGGAAATATGCCCTAGAGGCAATAATAAATTGGTTATTATTATATTTCCTTGTTCATGATAATCGTTTATTATCCATGCTAGAATTGTATTGATAGGAAACTCAGATACATGTGTGGATACATAGACAACACCATGTCCCTAGTAAGCCTCTAGTTGACTAGCTCGTTGATCAATAGATGGTTACGGTTTCCTAACCATGGACATTGGATGTCGTTGATAATGGGATCACATCATTAGGAGAATGATGTGATGGACAAGACCCAATCCTAAGCATAGCACAAAGATCGTGTAGTTCGTTCGCTAAAGCTTTTATAATGTCAAGTATCATTTCCTTAGACCATGATATTGTGCAACTCCCGGATACCGTAGGAATACTTTGGGTGTGCCAAACGTCACAACGTAACTGGGTGGCTATAAAGGTACACTACGGGTATCTCCGAAAGTGTCTGTTGGGTTGACATGAATCGAGACTGGGATTTGTCACTCCGTGTGACGGAGAGGTATCTCTGGGCCCACTCGGTAGGACATCATCATAATGTGCACAATGTGATCAAGGAGTTGATCACGGGATGATGTGTTACGGAACGAGTAAAGAGACTTGCCAGTAACAAGATTGAACAAGGTATCGGGATACCAACGATCGAATCTCGGGCAAGTATCGTACCGATAGACAAAGGGAATTGTATACGGGATTGATTAAGTCCTTGACATCATGGTTCATCCGATGAGATCATCATGGAACATGTGGGAGCCAACATGGGTATCCAGATCCCACTGTTGGTTATTGACCGGAGAACGTCTCGGTCATGTCTGCATGTCTCCCGAACCCGTAGGGTCTACACACTTGAGGTTCGATGACGCTAGGGTTATAAAGGAAGTTTGTATGTGGTTACTGAATGTTGTTTGGAGTCCCGGATGAGATCCCGGACGTCACGAGGAGTTCCGGAATGGTCCGGAGGTAAAGATTTATATATAGGAAGTCCTATTTCGGCCATCGGGACAAGTTTCGGGGTCATCGGTATTGTACCGGGACCACCGGAAGGGTCCCGGGGGCCCACCGGGTGGGGCCACCTATCCCGGAGGGTCCCATGGCTGAAGTGGGAAGGGATCCAGCCCAAAGTGGGCTGGGGCGCCACTTTCCCCTAGGGCCCATGCGCCTAGTGTGGGGGAAACCCTAAAGGAAGAGTCCCAGAAGGGGAAGGCACCTCCTAGGTGCCTTGGGGAGGAGGGATTCCTCCCTTGGCCGCCGCCCCCTAGGAGATAGGATCTCCTAGGGCCGGCGCCCCCCCTTGGACCCCCTATATATAGTGGGGGAGATGGAGGACTTCTTACCCTTTGCCTTTGGTGCAACCCTCCCCCTCTCCCAAGTCCTTCTCCTCTCCCGTGGTGCTTGGCGAAGCCCTGCAGGATTGCCACACTCCTCCACCACCACCACGCCGTTGTGCTGTTGCTGGATGGAGTCTTCCTCAACCTCTCCATCTCTCCTTGCTGGATCAAGGCGTGGGAGACATCGTCGGGCTGTACGTGTGTTGAACGCGGAGGTGCCGTCCGTCCGGCACTTGGTCATCGGTGATTTGGATCACGACGAGTACGACTCCATCAACCCCGTTCACTTGAACGCTTCCGCTTAGCGATCTACAAGGGTATGTAGATGCACTCTCCTTCCCCTCGTTGCTAGTTTCTCCATAGATAGATCTTGGTGACACGTAGGAAAATTTTGAATTTCTGCTACGTTCCCCAACAGTGGCATCATGAGCTAGGTCTATTGCGTAGATTCTATGCACGAGTAGAACACAAAGTAGTTGTGGGCGTTGATTTTGTTCAATATGCTTACCGTTACTAGTCCAATCTTGATTCGGCGGCATTGTGGGATGAAGCGGCCCGGACCAACCTTACACGTACGCTTACGTGAGACCGGTTCCACCGACTAACATGCACTAGTTGCATAAGGTGGCTGGCGGGTGTCTGTCTCTCCCACTTTAGTCGGATCGGATTCGATGAAAAGGGTCCTTATGAAGGGTAAATAGCAATTGGCATATCACGTTGTGGTCTTTGCGTAGGTAAGAAATGTTCTTGCTAGAAACCCATAGCAGCCACGTAAAACATGCAAACAACAATTAGAGGACGTCTAACTTGTTTTTGCAGGGTATGCTATGTGATGTGATATGGCCAAGAAGAATGTGATGAATGATATGTGATGTATGAGATTGATCATGTTCTTGTAATAGGAATCACGACTTGCATGTCGATGAGTATGACAACCGGCAGGAGCCATAGGAGTTGTCTTTATTAATTGTATGACCTGCGTGTCATTGAACAACGCCATGTAATTACTTTACTTTATTGCTAACCGGTAGCCATAGTAGTAGAAGTAATAGTTGGCGAGCAACTTCATGGAGACACGATGATGGAGATCATGATGATGGAGATCATGGTGTCATGCCGGTGACAAGATGATCATGGAGCCCCAAGATGGAGATCAAAGGAGCTATATGATATTGGCCATATCATGTCACTATTATTTGATTGCATGTGATGTTTATCATGTTTTTGCATCTTGTTTACTTAGAACGACGGTAGTAAATAAGATGATCCCTCATAAAAACTTCAAGAAAGTGTTCCCCCTAACTGTGCACCGTTGCGAAAGTTCGTCGTTTCGAAGCACCACGTGATGGTCGGGTGTGATAGATTCTAACGTTCACATACAACGGGTGTAAGACAGATTTACACACGCGAAACACTTAGATTGACTTGACGAGCCTAGCATGTACAGACATGGCCTCGGAACACAAGAGACCGAAAGGTCGAGCATGAGTCATATGGTAGATACGATCAACATGAAGATGTTCACCGATGATGACTAGTCCATCTCACGTGATGATCGGACACGGCCTAGTTGACTCGGATCATGTAATCACTTAGATGACTAGAGGGATGTCTATCTGAGTGGGAGTTCATAAGATGAACTTAATTATCCTGAACATAGTCAAAAGGACTTTGCAAATTATGTCGTAGCTCACGCTATAGTTCTACTGTTTAGATATGTTCCTAGAGAAAATTTAGTTGAAAGTTAATAGTAGCAATTATGCGGACTAGGTCCGTAAACTAAGGATTGTCCTCATTGCTTCATAAAAGGCTTATGTCCTTAATGCACCGCTCAGTGTACTGAACCTCGAACGTCGTCTGTGGATGTTGCGAACATCTGACATACACATTTGATAACTATGTGATAGTTCATATTAAATGGTTTAGAATTGAGGCACCGAAGACATTTTTGAAATGTCGCGGAACATATGAGATGTTTCGAGGGCTGAAATTGGGATTTCAGGCTCGTGCCCATGTCAAGAGGTATAAGACCTCCGACGATTTTCTCAGCCTGCAAACTAAGGAGAAAAGCTCAATTGTTGAGCTAGTGCTCAGATTGTCTGAGTACAACAATCATTTTCAATCGAGTGGGAGTTGATCTTCCAGATAAGATAGTGATGTTTCTCCGAAGTCATTACCACCAAGCTGCTAGAGCTTTGTGATGAACTATAATATATCAGGGACATATATGATGATCCTTGAGATATTCGCGATGTTTGACACCACAAAAGTAGAAATCAAGAAGCAGCATCAATTGTTGATGGTTGGTGAAACCACTAGTTTCAAGAAGGGCAAGGGCAAGAAGGGATACTTCATGAAACGGCAATTCAGCTGCTGCTCTAGTGAAGAAACCCAAGGTTGAACCCAAACCCGAGACTAAGTGCTTCTGTAATAAGGGGAACAACCACTGGAGCAGAATTACCCTAGATACTTGGTAGATGAGAAGGCTGGCAAGGTTGATAGAAGTATATTGGATATACATTATGTTAATGTGTACTTTACTAGTACTCCTAGTAGCACCAGGGTATTAGATACCGGTTCGGTTGCTAAGTGTTAGTAACTCGAAATAAAAGCTACGGAATAAACGGAGACTAACTAAAAGGTGAGATGACGATATGTGTTGGAAGTATTTCCAAGGTTGATCAAATATCGTACGCTCCCTCTACCATCGAGATTGGTGTTTGCGTTGAGCATAGACATGATTGGATTATGTCTATCGCAATACGGTTATTCATTTAAGGAGAATAATGGTTACTCTGTTTATTTGAATAATACCTTCAATGGTCTTGCACCTAAAATGAATGGTTTATTGAATCTCGATCGTAATGATACACATGTTCATGCCAAAAGATATAAGATAGTAATGATAGTACCACCTAATTGTGGCACTGCCACGTAAGTCATATCGGTATAAAACGCATGAAGAAGCTCCATGTTGATGGATCTTTGGGCTCACTCGTTTTTGAAAAGTTTGAGACATGCGAACCATGTCTATTGGTGTATATGCATGAAGAAACTCCATGCAAATGGACCGTTTGGACTCACTTGTTTTTGAATCACTTGAGACATGCAAATCATACCACATGGGCAAGATGACTAGAACCCTCGTTTTTCAGTAAAATGGAACTAGAAAGCAACTTGTTGGAAGTAATACATTTTGATGTGTGCAGTCCAATGAGTGCTGAGGCATGTAGTGGATATCGTTATGTTCTTGCTTCACAGATGATTTGAGTAGATGTTGAGTATGTTTACTTGATGAATCATGAGTCCGAATTATTGAAAGGTTCAAGTAATTTCAGGGTGAAGTTGAAAGATCGTCGTGACAAGCGGATAAAATGTCTATGATATGATCATAGAGATGAATATCCGAATTACGAGTTTGGCACAGAATTAAGACATTGTGGAAATTGTTTCACAACTGATACAGCCTGGAACACCATAGTGTGATGGTGTGTCTGAACATCATAACTGCACCCTATTGGATATGATGCATACCATGATGTCTCTTATCAAATTACCACAATAGTTTATGGGTTAGGCATTAGAGACAACCACATTCACTTTAAAAGGGGCACCACATAATTCCGATGAGATGACACCGTATGAACTATGGTTTAGAGAAACCTAAGCTGTCATTTCTTAAAAGTTTGGGGCTGCGACGCTTATGTGAAAAAGTTTCAGGCTGATAAGCTCGAACCCAAAGCGGATAAATGCATCTTCATAGGACACCCAAGACAGTTGGGTATATCTCCTGTCTCAGATCCGAAAGCAATAAGGAATTGTTTCTAGAATCGGGTCCTTTCTCGAGGAAAAGTTTCTCTCGAAAGAATTGAGTGGGAGGATGGTGGAGACTTGATGAGATTATTGAACCGTCTCTTCAACTAGTGTGTGGCAGGGCATAGGGAGTTGTTCCTATGGCACCTACACCAATTGAAGTGGAAGCTTATGATAGTGATCGTGAAACTTCAGATCAAGTCACTACCAAACCTCGTGGGATGACAATGATGCATACTACTTCAGAGTGGTACGTAATCCTGTCTTGGAAGTCATGTTGCTAGACAAGAATGAACCTATGAGCTATGGAGAAGCGATGGTGGGCCTGGATTCCAAAATGGCTCGAGGCCATATAATCCGAGAGAGGATCCATATATGAAAACAAAGTGTAGACTTTGGCAGAACAGCTCAATGGTCGTAAGGCTGTTGAGTACAGATGGATTTTAAAAGGAAGACGAACAATGATGGTAAATGTCACCATTAAGAAAGCTCGACTTGTCGTTAAGAAGTTTCCCGACAAGTTCAAGGAGTTGACTACAGTGAGACTTTCTCACTCGTAGCGATGCTAAGAGTCTGTTGGAATTATATTAGCGATTACTACATTATTTATGAAATCTTGCAGATAGGATGTCAAAACATTGTTTCCTCAACGATTTTCTTGAGGAAAGGTTGTATGTGATACAACCGGAAGGTTTTGTCAATCCTGAAAGATGCTAATAAGTATGCAAAGCTCCAGCAATCCTTCTGAGGACTGGAGTAAGCATCTCGGAGTTGGAATGTACGCTTTGATGAGATGATCAGAGATTTTGGGTTTATATAAAGTTTATGAGAAACTTGTATTTCCAAAGAAGTGAGTGGGAGCACTATAGAATTTCTGATGAGTATATGTTGTTGACATATTGTTGATCAGAAATGATGTAGAATTTCTGGAAAGCATATAGGGTTATTTGAAAAGTGTTTTTCAATGGAAAACCTGGATTAAGCCACTTGAACATTGAGCATCAAGATCTATAAGGATAGATCAAAACGCTTAATGGTACTTTCAAATGAGCACATACCTTGACATGATCTTGAAGGTGTTCAAGATGGATCAGTCAAAGAAGGAGTTCTTGCCTGAGTTGTAAGGTATGAATTTGAGACTTAAAGCTCGACCACGGCAGAATAGAGAGAAAGGACGAAGGTCGTCCCCTATGCTTAGACATAGGCTCCATACTATGCTATGTTGTGTACCGCACCTGATGTGTGCCTTGCCACATGTCCGGCAAGAGGGTACAAAGGTGATCAAGGAGTGGATCACCAGACAGCGGTCAAAATTGTCCTTGGATAAAATAAGGACATGTTTCTCGATTATGGAGGTGATAAAGAGTTCGGCGTAAAGGGTTACATTGATGCAAGCTTTAACACCTATCCGAATGACTCTGAGTAGCAAACCGGATACGTATAGTGGAGCAACCATTTGGAATAGCTCCAAGTGGAACGTGGTAGCAGCATCTACGATATGACATAGAGATTTGCGAAGTACATACGGATCTGAATGTTGCAGACCCGTTGACTAAAACCTCTCTCACAAGCATAACATGATCAAACCCAGAACTCATTGAGTGTCAATCACATAGTGATGTGAACTAGATTATTGACTCTAGTAAACTCTTTGGATGTTGGTCACATGGCGATGTGACCTATGAGTGTTAATCACATGGCAATGTGAACTAGATTATTGACTCTAGTGCAAGTGGGAGACTGTTGGAAATATGTCCTAGAGGAAATAATAAATTGGTTATTATTATATTTCCTTGTTCATGATAATCGTTTATTATCCATGCTAGAATTGTATTGATAGGAAACTCAGATACATGTGTGGATACATAGACAACACCATGTCCCTAGTAAGCCTCTAGTTGACTAGCTCGTTGATCAATAGATGGTTACGGTTTCCTAACCATGGACATTGGATGTCGTTGATAACGGGATCACATCATTAGGAGAATGATGTGATGGACAAGACCCAATCCTAAGCATAGCATAAAGATCGTGTAGTTCGTTTGCTAAAGCTTTTATAATATCAAGTATCATTTCCTTAGACCATGAGATTGTGCAACTCCCGGATACTGTAGGAATACTTTGGGTGTGCCAAACGTCACAACGTAACTGGGTGGCTATAAAGGTACACTACGGGTATCTCCGAAAGTGTCTGTTGGGTTGACATGAATCGAGACTGGGATTTGTCACTCCGTGTGACGGAGAGGTATCTCTGGGCCCACTCGGTAGGACATCATCATAATGTGCACAATGTGACCAAGGAGTTGATCACGGGATGAATGTGTTACGGAACGAGTAAAGAGACTTGCCGGTAACAAGATTGAACAAGGTATCGGGATACCGACGATCGAATCTCGGGCAAGTATCGTACCGATAGACAAAGGGAATTGTATACGGGATTGATTAAGTCCTTGACATCGTGGTTCATCCGATGAGATCATCGTGGAACATGTGGGAGCCAACATGGGTATCCAGATCCCGCTGTTGGTTATTGACCGGAGAACGTCTCGGTCATTGTCTGCATGTCTCCCGAACCCGTAGGGTCTACACACTTGAGGTTCGATGACGCTAGGGTTATAAAGGAAGTTTGTATGTGGTTACCGAATGTTGTTTGGAGTCCCGGATGAGATCCCGGACGTCACGAGGAGTTCCGGAATGGTCCGGAGGTAAAGATTTATATATAGGAAGTCCTATTTCGGCCATCGGGACAAGTTTCGGGGTCATCGGTATTGTACCGGGACCACCGGAAGGGTCCCGGGGGCCCACCGGGTGGGGCCACCTATCCCGGAGGGTCCCATGGCTGAAGTGGGAAGGGATCCAGCCCAAAGTGGGCTGGGGCGCCACTTTCCCCTAGGGCCCATGCGCCTAGTGTGGGGGAAACCCTAAAGGAAGAGTCCCAAAAGGGGAAGGCACCTCCTAGGTGCCTTGGGGAGGAGGGATTCCTCCCTTGGCCGCCGCCCCCTAGGAGATAGGATCTCCTAGGGCCGGCGCCCCCCCCTTGGCCCCCCTATATATAGTGGGGGAGATGGAGGACTTCTCACCCTTTGCCTTTGGTGCAGCCCTCCCCCTCTCCCAAGTCCTTCTCCTCTCCCGTGGTGCTTGGCGAAGCCCTGCAGGATTGCCACACTCCACCACCACTACGCCGTTGTGCTGCTGCTGGATGGAGTCTTCCTCAACCTCTCCCTCTCTCCTTGCTGGATCAAGGCATGGGAGACAACGTCGGGCTGTACGTGTGTTGAACGCGGAGGTGCCGTCCGTTCGGCACTTGGTCATCGGTGATTTGGATCACGACGAGTACGAGTCCATCAACCCTGTTCACTTGAACGCTTCCGCTTAGCGATCTACAAGGGTATGTAGATGCACTCTCCTTCCCCTCATTGCTAGTTTCTCCATAGATAGATCTTGGTGACACGTAGGAAAATTTTGAATTTCTGCTACGTTCCCCAACAAAGATCTCTAACCAAAGAAGGATAAATAAATCCTGCTTGTTGAGGAATAAGAAAATCATGAATGGAATTCCAAAGAGGACACCAAGGCATACTCCATAAAGAAACGTTTCCTTTTGTGAGCTGATAGAAAGCATGGTCTTTCAGTTTGGGAAGCATTTTTAAAACAGAAGCCCAAAAAGCTGACTTAGGAGTGGCAACAGAGGCCTTCCAAATAGTAGTAGTAGGAAAGTATTTAGCCTGAAGAACACGATATAAATGAGAAGAAGGGTGTTTAGCTAACCTCCAAGCCGCAGCAAGAATTAGGCTTTCATTGATTGATTTTAAGTTTCTGATGCCTAGGCCACCTTCTGCCTTAGAACTGGTGATATCCTTCCAAGCTTTGAGACAAAGACTCCTCTTTGAATCTGTTTCTCGCACACCTGTCCACCAGAAATTCCTAATGATAGGAGTAAGTTTGGCAATGAACTTCTTGGAGAACAAAATATTAGCCATGTAGTAAACCGGGATAGCTGAGAAGACAGAGCGGATAAGTTCAAGATGAGCAGCATGAGAAAGCATGTTAACCTTATAAGAAGGAAGCTTATTTAAAAATTTATCTAAGACAAAGTTGTAAGATACACCTCTATTTTTAGCAGGCAAAATAAGAGGGTGACCCAGGTGAGTGAAATTAGCATCAAGATTAGCCACTGGAAAAATAAGCTTAATGTCATTGATAATAGCCTGAGACACATGAGAACTAAAAAAGATGGCAGATTTATTCTAATTAGGAGTTTGACCGGAAAGATCACAAAAGTGTTGAATCAGGCTAGCCATGGTCTGAGCCTCCTGACAAGTAGCCTATCCACAAACCAAAAGATCATCTGCAAAAAGGAGGGAATGCACAGAAGGGCAATTTGGTCCAAGAGAAATTCCCCGAAGATGATTGGTCTGCAAAGCATCATTGAGCATGATTGAAAGTTCATTAATAGCAAGGATGAATAAGTAAGGAGACATAGGACAACCTTGTCGGATACCTCGGAAACTTTTAAATTTTTGAGAAGGCTGCCCATTAATGAGCACAGAGAACGTGGGCGAAGAAATGCATGCATACACCAAATTAACAAAATAACCATGCAACCCTTTACGTGACAAAGCAGAAACAATAAAATTCCATTCTAGACGATCAAAAGCTTTAGCAAGGTCAATCTTAAGCATGAAAGCATCATGTTTCCAGGATTTAAGAGAAAAGGAATGAGCAATTTCTTGAGCAATAATGATATTGTCACTAATACGTCTGCCCTTAATAAAAGCCTGTTCAGCTGGATCAATATAGTCTGGGAGGTGAGGCTTGAGCCTATTAGCCAGGGATTTAGCAATGATTTTATAAAGCACATTACAAAGACTAATAGGCATGTAGTCCATGGGCACAAGAGGAACCAATTTCTTAGGGATGAGGGCAATATTGGTGTCATTAATATGAGGAGGAAGAGTAGCAGTAGAATAAAAGTTAGTCACGAGCTGAGTTACCTCATCCCCAATCCAATCCCAAGTAGCTAAATAGAACTCCACATTGAACCCATCCGGCCCTGGAGAAGCATTGAGTTTCATGTCTTTAAGAATCTGTAAAATCTCAACTTTATTAGGAACAGAGTAAGTAGGGTCATCATTATCATTGCTCCATTGAGCAAGAGGAAAAGGTCTGCCCACATTATCATTAGGAGAAGAAAAAATGTATCTAAAATAGTTAACAAAAGTTTGCATGATGGCAGTAGGTTTGAGATGGATCATATCATGCTCATCTTTGATAGAACAAATAGTATTCCTTTTTCTGCGCTTAAGAACAGCTTGGTGAAAAAATTTAGTATTACGATCACCTTTAGCCACCCAAGTCTTCTTACTTCGCTGCTTATAGAATTGATTAAGCTTAGAGAGAGTATGCTCATACCTAGCAGTGAGAGAACTTTCCAAATCATGATTTTGCTGCTGAAGAGGAAGCTACTGCAGCTCATTAATCTTTGACTCCAAATCCGCAAGGTTCTGCTGAAGGGGTTTTTTCTTTTTACACCAAGTTTTTAAAGACCCTGCCAAAGAGGAAGACTTTGCAACAAAAGAAGTGAGAGTACAAGCATTCCAAGTATTTTTAGCAAAAGAGTGAAAGTCTTTCTCCATGAGCCACCAATTTTCAAATTTGAAAGTTTGCTTAGGTTTCACAAATTGACTCTCAATAGAAATTAAAATAGGAGCATGATCACTGAGAATGATGGGAAGGTTCAACACTTTGGTATTGGGATAATAAGAGCACCATTCAGAGTTAACCAAACAACGATCAAGGCGTCGATGAATAGGTTTGGAAGTATTCTGTCTACCACGCCAAGTATAAGCAGGGCCACTGTAACCAATGTCAAACAAGCCACAATTTTTAACAAGCGACCGGAAAGCATGCATACGATAGTAGTTGATATTACCATTACAACCATCCACATCATACATGATATCATTCAAGTCACCCATACAAACCATGGGTTTACCTAAATTATCATATACAAAAGCAACAACTTGGTCCTAGATGGCATTAGTCTGCCTATGATACGGGTCACCATATATACAAATCAGGCAAAAGTTGACCCCAAAAGCTACATGGACTACATTAGCTAAACTATAGTGAAAAGCAGCTGTATGAACAGAAACTTCGAAATCATCGGTCCACATAAGCCAAAGACCACCCAAGGCACCTCTAGAAGGAACAACAAATGCGTTGCACACATCAAACCTATTGACAAGATCAACTGAACGGACTTTGGAAGATTTAATTTCTGAAACAAAAGTTACCTGAACATTACTGGACCGCATCAAATTTGCAAGGTAGAGCATGCGCTCACTACCGAGGCCCCTGCCCATACCTCGACAGTTCCAAGCTACGGCCTTCATGGCGCACGAGGCGCGATAGGGTCACCTAACTCCAGCCACCGCCCACCTCGACTACTCCAGATTGAGATGGACCAGCCCAAACCAGCAGAGAGGCCTCTCCGCTTACCAAACTAGCACCGAAACCCGACCCTCCAAGTCCGGCAAAGGGAAACAAGGAGTCTAGACAGGCGAGGAGGGAAGCCATGGGAGGCGGGGCAAACACGGCAGGGAGGACGGAGAGGGCGGAGGGAGGACAGGGCAAGGAGAGAGCAGGGCTGGGGGGGCAGCACTAGATCCGACTGGGTAGATCGCTGCCGGCAAAGAAGCAAGAAAAGGGATCTGGGAACAGAGAGAGCAAGAGCAGTAGCGGGAGATGGAGGCGATGAACAGAGCGGAGGAACAGGGAGAAGAGCGCAAGAGGAAGCACGGGGA
This sequence comes from Triticum urartu, assembly GCF_003073215.2. Lineage (NCBI taxonomy): Eukaryota > Viridiplantae > Streptophyta > Magnoliopsida > Poales > Poaceae > Triticum > Triticum urartu. Next base: position 743,086,145 of record NC_053023.1, read on the forward strand.
GAAGGGAGGAAATCAAAGAGAAAAGGGGATCGGCATGTCGCCAGTCGCCGGCAATCGCCGGAAGTCCAGAAACCTCCCATGTCACTCTTGATTCATTGCACATCCAGGTACACCATCAGAGGCGTTCATATAGAGTCATATTTTGTTCTAAGTATCGAGTTGTAATTCCTGAGTTGTAAGTAAATAAAAGTGTGATGATCATCATTATTAGAGCATTGTGCCAGTGAGGAAAGGATGATGGAGACTATGATTCCCCCATAAGTCGGGATGAGACTCCGGACGAAAAAAAGGCCAAAAAAATGGAGAGGGCCCAAAAAAACAAAAAACAAAAAAAAATGACAGAAAAAGAGAGAAGGGGCAATGTTAATATCCTTTTTCCACACTTGTGCTTCAAAGTAACACCATGATTTTTGTGATAGAGAGTCTCTTATTTTGTCACTTTCATATACTAGTGGGAATTTTTCATTATAGAACCTGGCTTGTATATTCCAACAATGGGCTTCCGCAAATGCCCAAGGTCTTCATGAGCAAGCAAGTAGGATGCACACTGATGTCTACTACGCAACCTTCTCCTTGTAGACGTTGTTGGGCCTGCAAGTGCACAGGTTTGTAGGATAGTAGCAAATTTCCCTCTAGTGGATGACCTAAGGTTTATCAATCCGTGGGAGGCGTAGGATGAAGATGGTCTCTCTCAAACAACCCTGCAACCAAATAACAAAGAGTCTCTTGTGTCCCCAACACACCCAATACAATGGTAAATTGTATAGGTGCACAAGTTCGGCGAAGAGATGGTGATACAAGTGCAATATGGATAGTAGATAGAAGTATTTGTAATCTAAAAATATAAAAACAGCAAGGTAACTAATGATAAAAGTGAGTGTAAACGGTATGCAATGGTGGGAAACAAGGCATAGGGTTCATACTTTCACTAGTGCAAGTTCTCTCAACAATAATAACATAGATAGATCATATAACAATCCCTCAACATGCAACAAAGAGTCACTCCGAAGCAACTAATAGCGGAGAACAAACAAAGAGATTATGGTAGGGTACGAAACCACCTAAAAGTTATCCTTTCTGTTCTATCTATTCAAGAGTTCGTAGTAAAATAACATAAAGCTATTCTTTCTGCTCAATCCATCATAGAGTTCATACTAGAATAACACCATAAGACACAAATCAACCAAAACCCTAATGTCACCTAGATACTCCATTGTCACCTCAAGTATCCGTGGGCATGATTATACGATATGCATCACACAATCTCAGATTCATCTATTCAACCAACACAAAGTACTTCAAAGAGTGTCCCAAAGTTTCTACCGGAGAGTCAGGACAAAAACGTGTGCCAACCCCTATGCATAGGTTCATGGGTGGAACCAGCAAGTTGATCACCAAAACATACATCAAGTGGCACATGATATCCCATTGTCACCACAGATAATCACGGCAAGACATACATCAAGTGTTCTCAAATCATTAAAGACTCAATCCGATAAGATAACTTCAAGAGGAGAACTCAATTCATCACATGAGAGTAGAGGGGGAGAAACATCATAAGATCCAACTATAATAGCAAAGCTCACGATACATCAAGATCGTGCCATAGAGAGAACACGAGAGAGAGAGAGAGATCAAACACATAGCTACTGGTACATACCCTCAGCCCCGAGGGTGAACTACTCCCTCCTCGTCATGGATAGCGCCGGGATGATGAAGGTGGCAACGGGTGATGGGTTCCCCCTCCGACAGGGTGCCGGAACGGGCCCTCGAGAGGTTTTTGGTGGCTACAGAGGCTTGCGACGGCGGAACTCCCGATCTATCTTGATATTCGATGTTTTTAGGGTACGTAGGCTTATATAGGCAAAAGAAGTCGGTCAGGGGGTGCTCGAGGGGCCCACGAGACAGGGGGGCACGCCCAGTAGGGGGGGCGCCCCCCTATCTCCTGGCCTCCTCGAGGATCTTCTGACTTGAACTCCAAGTCTCCAGGATCATAATCTTCCCAAAAATAACGCTGCCGAAGGTTTCATTCCGTTTGGACTCCGTTTGATATTCCTTTTCTTCGAAATACTGAAACAGGCAATAAAACAGCAATATGGGCTGGGCCTCCGGTTAATAGGTTAGTCCCAAAAGTAATATAAAAGTGTAGAATAAAGCCCATAATCATTCAAAACAGATAATAATATAGCATGAATGCTTCATAAATTATAGATACGTTGGAGACGTATCAGCATCCCCAAGCTTAATTCCTACTCGTCCTCGAGTAGGTAAATGATAAAAGAAATAATTTATGAAGTGTGAATGCTAGAAGGTGCACAAGTTTGATCAATGAGAATTTCAATCACCTCTTCTAGCATGATAATATGTCATAACAGTAGTTCATCTCATAAAACTTCTCACGATAAAGTAACAAGCAATTCACAGGTCAAAGCATAGACCATAAACATTCTTGAAAACTAGGAAACTTCATTCTTAGTCATCAAACAATTGCAATTCATCTTATTTTCGGGAATAGCAAACTCCACATACTCAACTATCATATAGTCTTCTACAATTGCTAACACTCACGCAATACTAATGGTTATGAAGTTTTAATCAGACACAGAGAAAGATAGGGACTTATAATGTTGCCTCCAAACATATTCACCTTGGGGTGATGTCAACAATAATAGTTCATGCTAACGTACATCCAATTGGATATATATATCAGGATCACCCTAACACAAAGTGCTTGGCAAAGGATAAAATGAAAAAGGGAAAGGTGAAGATCACCTTGACTCTTGCATAGAGTAAAAGACATAAAGTAAAAGATAGGCCCTTCACAGAGGGAAGCAGGGGTTGTCATGCGCTTTTAGGGTTGGATACACAAAATCTTAATGCGAAAGAACGTCACTTTATATTGCCCCTTATATATGGACCTTTATTATGCAGTCTGTCACTTTTATTGCTTCCATAACAAGATCGTACAAAACTTTTTTTCTCCACACTAATAAGTCATGCATATTTAGAGAGCATTTTTTATTGCTTGCATCGATGACAACTTACTTGAAGGATCTTACTCAATCCATAGGTAGATATGGTGGACTCTCATGGAAAAACTGGGTTTAAGGATATTTGGAAGCACAAGTAGTATCTCTACTTGGTGCTAGGAATTTTTGGCTAGCATTAGGGGGAAAGGCAAGCTCAACATGTTTGAATGATCCATGACAATATACTTTAACTGAGATGTGAGAAAACATAACCCATTACGTTGTCTTCCTTGTCCAACACCAACTCTTTAGCATGTCATACTTAATGAGTGCTCACAATTATAAAACATGTCTATGATAATATATTTATATGTGAAATCTCTCTTCCTTCAATATTCTTTCATGAATTGTTCAAATGACCAATACAATGCTTGCTAACCGTCAATAAATTTACAACCTCTACTTCTTAGATGTGAAGTCATTAATCCCCATGGGATAAGAAAATGAGACATATATAATTTCAGATTTATGACATTCAACTCATTCAACCATTTACTCATAGGATATAAGTGAAGCACACGAGTAAATGACAAACTACTCCAAAAAGATATAAGTGAAGATCAATGAGTAGCTAAATAACTATGTAACTATATGAAGACTCTCTATCATTTAAGAATTTAAGATCTTGGTAATGTATTCAAACAGCAAGCAAAGCAAAATAAAATGACATTGCAAGGATAGCATAACTCATGTGAAGAAGCAAAAACTTAGGCTCAACCGATACTAACCGATAGTTGTTGAAGAAGAAAGGTGGGATGCCTACCGGGGCATCCCCAAACTTAAATGCTTGAGACTTCTTGAAATATTATCTTGGGGTGCCTTGGGCATCCCCAAGCTTGAACTTTTGTGTCTCCTTAATTCCTCTTGTATCATGGTTTCTCTTCTTTTTATCAAAAGCTTCATCCACAACAAACTCAACAAAAACTCGTGAGATAGGTTAGTATAAACCAATGCAAAACCTTATCATTTTCTACTGTAACAAATCACTAAAATTATTATTCAACATTGCATACTAAATGCCTCTGCATATTTAACACTCCTATCCTCAAATAGAATCATTAAACAAGCAAACATATGCAAACAATGCAAACATAACAGCAATCTGTCAAAACAGTATAGTCTGTAAAGAATGCAAGAGTATCAATACTTCCCTGACTCCAAAAATTATGAACTAAAATTCGCACTGTAATAAATTTATCAGAGCTCAATATGCAAAAGTATTCAACGTTACCATACTATGAATTTTCTAGGGAATTTTTGCAACAGCGGTAAACTTTCTGTTTTCAAACAGCAACATGTATACTAGCAAAATAAGCATGGTAAAGGCTATCCTTGACATTTTTATTGAAAGTAAAGATGCAAAACATTATTCTAAATAACATAAAGCAAATACTAAAAAAATAAAATGACGCTCCAAGCAAAACACATATCATGTGGTGAATAAAAATATAGCTCCAAGTAAAGTTACCGATGAACGAAGACGAAAGAAGGGATGCCTTCCGGGGCATCCCCAAGCTTAGGCTCTTGGTTATCCTTGGATATTACCTTGGGGTGCCTTGGGCATCCCCAAGCTTAGGCTCTTGCCACTCCTTATTCCATAGTCCATCGAATCCTTACCCAAAACTTGAAAACTCCACAACACAAAACTCAATCGAAAACTCGTGAGCTCCGTTAGTATAAGAAAATAAAACCACCACGTAGGTACTGTAATGAACTCATTCTAAATTCATATAGGTGTAATATCTACTGTATTCCAACTTTTCTATAGTTCATACCCTCCAATACTAGTAATAGATTCATCAAAATAAGCAAACAACACATAGAAAACAGAATCTGTCAAAAACAGAACAGTCTGTATTAATCTGTATCAAACATATACTTCTAGAAGTCCAAAAATCCTACCAAATTAGGAAGTCCTAACCAATTTGTGTAACAATCCAGAGCAAAAATAATCAGATCAGAAACACGTTTCTGTGAATTAACAAAACTAATTTACTGGGTGCAAAAGTTTCTGATTTCCAGCAAGATCAACACAACTATCACCAAAAGCCATCCTAAAGGTCTTACTTGGCACTTTATTGAAAAAAAACTATAAAACATGATTAATATAGTAGAATAATCATGTGAACACACAAAAATAGTAAGGGTAAATATTGGGTTGTCTCCCAACAAGCGCTTTTCTTTAGTGCCTTTCTAGCTAGGCATGATGATGGCAATGATGCTCACATAAAAGATAAGAATTGAAACATAATGGGAGCATTATGAAGCATATGACTAACACATTTAAGCCTAACCCACTTCCTATGCATAGGTATATTGTGAGCAAACAACTTATGGGAACAATGATCAACTAGCATAGGAAGGTAAAACAAGCATAAGTTCAAAAATTGAAGCACATAGAGAGGAAACTTGACATTATTGCAACTCCTACAAGCATATGTTCCTCCCTCATAATAATTTTCAGTAGCATCATGAATGAATTCAACAATATAACCAGCACCTAAAGCATTCTTTTCATGATCTACTAGCATAGAAAATTTTCTACTCTCCACATAAGCAAAATTCTTCTCATTCGGAATAGTGGGAGTATCATAAGAGACTTGAACAGTAAAAATTGTTTCCACATTAAAAGAGTAATGTTCAGAAAAAGGGTAATCATAATCATGACAAGATTTGTAAATATAATCATCACTACTCTTTATAGCATAAGTTTCATCACAATAATCATCATAAGTAGCAACTTCGTTCTCATCATAATCGATTGAAACCTCTCCCAAGATAGTGGAATCACTAAATAAAGTTGACACTCTTCCAAATCCACTTTCATATTCATCACAATAAAATTCAACATCCTCCAAAATAGTGGGATCACTACTTCCTAAAAGTTGACACTCTTCCGAACCCACTTTCATCAATATAATCATCATAGGTAGGAGGCATGCTATCATCATAACAACTTTGCATATCAAAACTTGGGATGCTAGAAATATCATCTTCACTAAACGTAGCATCCCCAAGCTTGGACAAACATTAATTTCAGCAAATATATTCTCAAATATGTCATTCTCATCAAACATAGCTTCCCCAAGCTTGGGCCCTTTCATATCATAAGCATAATCACTCTCATCATTAATAGTATGGATAACACCAATAGTATAGCAATTATCATCATCACAAGTAGCAGGAGCAGCATCATTTGGAAGGGATACCTTTTTACCTCTGTTGCCCCTTCTTTTCCTTTTCTTCTTCACATTATGTGTGGGTTCAACCTTCCTCTTTGAGCTCCCTATTGACAAGATTGGTTGAATAGAAAGCTCCTCCTCGTTACCTGATTCATCATAAGAAATAATAGGAGGGTATTGGGAAGTCTCTTTCCGTTCATTAGTATTCTCATCATCTACTTTTTGCTTTCTTTTCTTTAGGTAATTGGCAATATAAGGATTTTCAATGCAATTCTCCGCACAAAACATATAAATCTTTTCTAGATCAATATCAAGGAAATGCTTAAGATTAAATTCTGGAATAGGCTTAGTTAAACGTTTCAACTCTTCATAACCCAAAAGCAAACTAAGTTCATTATAATGTGCAAGGGAAATCAAATCATCACAATTTTTGGACACGATTCGGTCATGAAACAATTTGCATTGGAGATGTAAATGACCACGTTCATTGCAAAGTTCACAAGTACGGCAAAGGAATTTTAAATTTTCAGCACTCACATCTAGCCTTTCTTGCAACCATTTAGTTTCTAAATGATTATGCCTCTTGCAATAAATATCTTCTCTATTTGGTGTGTTCTTCAAACATGCACTCCACAAAAGTTGACATGCTCATAAGAGATATTTTCATCATGACTAGAGCAATCATCATTAATACTATGGATATTCAAGGAGTTTATGCTAACAACATTGCAATCATGCTCATCATTAAAAGATTTATTATCAAGCATTTTAATGCACTCTTCCTCTAGCACTTGAGCACAATTTTCCTTTCCATCAAACTCATGAAAGATATTAAAAAGACAAAGCGTATGAGACAAACTTAACTCCATTTTTTTGTAGTTTTCTTTTATAAACTAAACTAGTGATAGAACAAGAAACAAAAAGATTCGATTGCAAGATCTAAAGATATACCTTCAAGCACTCACCTCCCCGGCAACGGCGCCAGAAAAGAGAATGATGTCTACTACGCAACCTTCTCCTTGTAGACGTTGTTGGGCCCGCAAGTGCACGGGTTTGTAGGACAGTAGCAAATTTCCCTCAAGTGGATGACCTAAGGTTTATCAATCCGTGAGAGGCATAGGATGAAGATGGTCTCTCTCAAACAACCCTGCAACCAAATAACAAAGAGTCTCTTGTGTCCCCAACACACCCAATACAATGGTAAATTGTATAGGTGCACTAGTTCGGCGAAGAGATGGTGATACAAGTGCAATATGGATAGTTGATAAAGATATTTGTAATCTGAAAATATAAAAACAGCAAGGTAACTAATGATAAAAGTGAGCGTAAACGGTATTGCAATGGTGGGAAACAAGGCATAGGGTTCATACTTTAACTAGTGCAAGTTCTCTCAACAATAATAACATAGATAGATCATATAACAATCCCTCAACATGCAACAAAGAGTCACTCCAAAGCAACTAATAGCGGAGAACAAACGAAGAGATTATGGTAGGGTACGAAACCACCTCAAAGTTATCCTTTCTGTTTCATCTATTCAAGAGTTCGTAGTAAAATAACATAAAACTATTCTTTCCGCTCAATCCATTATAGAGTTCATACTAGAATAACACCTTAAGACACAAATCAACCAAAACCCTAATGTCACATAGATACTCCATTGTCACCTCAAGTATCCGTGGGCATGATTATACGATATGCATCACACAATCCCAGATTCATCTATTCAACCAACACAAAGTTCTTCAAAGAGTGCCCTAAAGTTTCTACCGGAGAGTCAAAACGAAAACGTGTGCCAACTCCTATGCATAGGTTCATGGGTGGAACCAGCAAGTTGATCACCAAAACATACATCAAGTGGCACATGATATCCCATTATCACCACAGATAATCACGGCAAGACATACATCAAGTGTTCTCAAATCATTAAAGACTCAATCCGATAAGATAACTTCAAGAGGAAAACTCAATTCATCAGAAGAGAGTAGAGGGGGAGAAACATCATAAGATCCAACTATAATAGCAAAGTTCACGGTACATCAAGATCGTGCCATAGAGAGAACACGAGAGAGAGAGAGAGAGAGAGATCAAACACATAGCTACTGGTACATACCCTCAGCCCCGAGGGTGAACTACTCCCTCCTCGTCATGGATAGCGCCGGGATGATGAAGATGGCCACCGGTGATGGGTTCCCCCTCCGGCAGGGTGCCGGAACGGGCTCCCGAGAGGTTTTTGGTGGCTACAGAGGCTTGCGGCGGCGGAACTCCCGATCTATCTTGATATTCGATGTTTTTAGGGTACGTAGGATTATATAGGCGAAAGAAGTCGGTCGGGGGGTGCTCGAGGGGCCCACGAGACAGGGGGTGCGCCCAGTAGGGGGGGCCTATCTCCTAGCCTCCTCGAGGATCTTCTAACTTGAACTCCAAGTCTCCAGGATCATAATCTTCCCAAAAATAATGCTGTCGAAGGTTTCATTCTGTTTGGACTCCGTTTGATATTACTTTTCTTGGAAATACTGAAACAGGCAATAAAACAGCAATATGGGCTGGGCCTCCGGTTAATAGGTTAGTCCCAAAAGTAATATAAAAGTGTATAATAAAGCCCATAATCATTCAAAACAGATAATAATATAGCATGAATGCTTCATAAATTATAGATACGTTGGAGACGTATCACACACCCACATAGTTTTTTTTGAGCTTTCATACACTTATACCTCTAGTGCATCCGTTGCATGGCAATCCCTACTCACTCACATTGATATCTATTGATGGGCATCTCCACAGCCCGTTGATACGCCTAGTTGATGTGAGACTATCTCCCTCTTTTTGTCTTCTCCACAATCACCATATTCTCTTCCACCATAATGCTATGTTCATGGCTCATTCTCATGTATTGCGTGAAAGTTGAAAATGTTTGAGAACATCAAAGTATGAAACAATTGCTTGGCTTGTCATCGGAGTTGTGCATGATTTGAGTATTTTGTGTGACAAAAATGGAGCATAGCCAGACTATATGATTTTGTAGGGATAAGATTTCTTTGGTCATTTTATTTTAAGAAGACATAATTTCCTTGTTAGTATGCTTGAAGTATTATCGCTTTTATGTCAATATTAAACTTTTGTTTTGAATCTTATGGATCTGAATATTCTTGCCACAATAGAGAAGATTGCATTGATAAATATGTTAGGTAACATTCCACATCAAAAATTCTGTTTTTATCATTTATCTACTCGAGGACGAGCATGAATTAAGCTTGGGGATGCTTGATACGTCCCGAGCGTATCTATAATTTTTGATTGTTCCATGCTATTATATTATCTGTCTTGGATGTTTTATATGCTATTTTATATGATTTTCGAGACTAACCTATTAACCTAGAGCCTAGTGCCAGTTTCTGTTTTTTTCCTTGTTTTTGAGTTTTACAGAAAAAGAATACCAAACGGAGTCTAATTGACCTGAAAATTCATGGAGATTGTTTTTGGACCAAAAGAAGCCCACGGAGCATCGGAGACACACCAGAAGAGTCCCGAGGCCACCACGAGGGTGGAGGGCGCGCCCTACCCCCTGGGCGCGCCCCCTACCTCGTGGCTTCCTTGTGGACCCCCCTAACTTGTTCCCGATGCCAACACCTCTTATATATCCCCAAACTTCCAGAACAGAACCTAGATCGGGAGTACCGCCGCCGCAAGCCTCTGTAGCCACCAAAAACCAATCAGGACCCTGTTCCAGCACCCTGCTGGAGGGGGGAATCATCACCGGTGGCCATCTTCATTATCCCGGCGCTTTCCATGACGAGGAGGGAGTAGTTCACCGTCGGAGCTGAGGGTATGTAACAGTAGCTATGTGTTTGATCTCTCTCTCTCTCTCGTGTTCTCGATTTCGCACGATCTTGATGTACCATGAGCTTTGATATTATAGTTGGATCTTATGATGTTTCTCCCCCTCTACCTTCTTGTAATGGATTGAGTTTTCCCTTTAAAGTTATCTTATCGGATTGAGTCTTTAAGAATTTGAGAACACTTGATGTATGTCTTGCATGTGCTTATCTGTGGTGACAATGGGATATTCACGTGATCCACTTGATGTATGTTTTGGTGATCAACTTGCGGGTTCTGTGACCTTGTGAACTTATACATAGGGGTTGGCACACGTTTTCGTATTGACTCTCCATAGAAACTTTGGGGCACTCTTTGAAGTTTTTTGTGTTGGTTTGAATAGATGAATCTGAGATTGTGTGATGCATATCGTATAATCAAACCCGCGGATACTTGAGGTGATATTGGAGTATCTAGGTGACATTAGGGTTTTGGTTGATTTGTGTCTTAAGGTGTTATTTTACTACGACACTCTAGGGCTGTTTGTGACACTTATAGGAATAGCCCAATGGATTGATCGGAAAGATAATTTTGAGGTGGTTTCATGCCCTACAATAATCTCTTCATTTGTTCTCCGCTATTAGTGACTTTGGAGTGACTTTTTGTTTCACGTTGAGGATTGTTATATGATCTAATTATGTTATCATTGTTGAGAGAAGTTGCACTAGTGAAAGTATGAATCCCATGCCTTGTTTCCAAGCATTGCAATACCGTTTTCGCTCACTTTTATCGCTTGCTACCTTGCCGTTTTATAATTTCAGACTACAAAAACCTATATCTACCATCCATATTGCACTTGTATCACCATCTCTTCACCGAACTAGTGCATCTATACAATTTACCATTGTATTGAGTGTGTTGGGGACACAAGAGACTCTTTGTTATTTGGTTGCAGGGTTGCTTGAGAGAGACCATCTTCATCCTTCGCCTCCCACGGATTGATAAATCTTTGGTTATCCACTTGAGGGAAATTTGCTACTGTCCTACAAAACTCTGCGTTTAGAGGCCCAACATTAGTCTACAAGAAGAATGTTGCGTAGTAGACATCAGTCAGTCATCGTCTACTATAAGGGAGGTACACGTACAAGTCATATCACCGTGGTATGTCCCCGCAAAAAAAGGACAACAATGTCAACCTTACCTGCACGAACGTGTTTCATATCTTCTATTTAAATCTGGTGAACCTCGAAATACCTATGATGGCGGGCCTCCGCACGATTGCCATCACTGGAAGGTGTGTGTTGGCGAGATCGACGTATTCCCTTGCTCCCCAATGTTGTGCCTCTACGGGATGAAGCCGATAGATCGGTAATCATATAGTCATACACAAAGAGGCAAAAAGCGAAGAAGTACTTCAACGTTTGCTATGACACAAATGGAGGCATCTCTTGCAATGCACCCCATACCAACGCACGGGTCCGTGTTTCTTCGTTGTCGAGTGGCCGTCTCAATGCTATGTATTGGCAATCGGTGTGGAAATAGCAGTGGTCCTAACACAATGTGCATGGGCATTTGGTCGGCGGGGACGACCAGGTTGTAGAGGAGTAGCCTACAGAAAGATGAAGACGGAACATGAGTTGTGAGCGTGCACAATTCGGATGTGTGTGTGCATGGCAAACATTGTCGGGCCGTGCTGACGGATATTTTAGTGGACACGTCAATTACCTATGCCCTTGCATCGCATGGGCATATGTGATAGTCAAATTATCAAAGTAGTGAATACGAATCAAACAAAAATGATGAAAGCGACTAGATGAAATTCCTGTGTCATAAAGAATGCTTTCGTTATTATAAGAGAGATTTTCGCCCTGTCCTTTGCTACAAAAAGTATTGAGCTACCTTGCTGCATCTTTGTTACTGTTAATATTACTTGCTCGTTACAAATTACTTTGCTATCAAACTATTTGTTACCAACAATTTTTGTGCCTGCAGAAGACACCTTGCTGAAAACCGTTTGTCATTTCCTTCTGCTTCTTGTTGGGTTCGATACTCTTACTAACCAAAAGGACTATAATTGATCCCTTATACTTGTGGGTCATCACATGGCGTGCCACCATTGTATTTAAAGATTCCGTGTGTATGGTGTCATTTTGGGTGTGTCCTCCACTTCGCGACCTCGCTATCCTCGTCCTGGGCGTGAGTTTGTCGTTGTGGAGGAGTCCCTGCCTAATCCGTACGCGACAAGAGAAGTAGCTGTAGCCTACAGCAGCACTGCACACGAAGAGTGGATGCGACGCGAGTCATGGCGCTCCGGGGCCGACCTCGCCAAGTGGGCATGCGTGCATGCGGGAGGCGCCGGTTTGTTAAGCTCTCGCTGCGACTTTTTGCACCATTCAAGAAGTCTTTAGTACACATGCTAGGAACATCTTCCGGCCGAATAATTAAATTTACTGGGACCGTTATGTATGGGTGGAAAATCCAATGTCCATCAGTTTTCCAATGCTATCTAGTAATTTTTTTTTACCTACTTACCTACTATTGGATTTGAGCCAATGACTCCCGCCAAAGCGGAGACGGACGACCACGGTCCCGACCTTACCAGCACCCGGGAGGTGAGATGGGGAGCAGACGCCCTCCATGCATGCGTACAGCTCGGCCTCTAGAGGTTCTGCGCAGGAGTAGAGCACACGGCAAGACGAGAGGATAATCTCTCTATTGTGAGTAAATTGTACAGAAATATCACAATTGGGGCATTCGAAGCAGATTGATACCAAGTTTGGTAATTTTCACGTGTCAGTACCAACTTTGAGGCAAGGCGTTGCAAAAGAGACTAAAAGTGCTGTTTATACGTATTGACATGGAAACTGACTGGTTGGGCCCGTCCGTCAGGTGCCATGCTGGCCAGTGAGCTCATGCCCGCGCGCTGACTCGGACGAGGCTGGGTCGCACCGTTTAGGCGCGGCTGGTGCGGCCCGAGCCTCCATCTCCGTCGCCACCGCGAGCTCGAGGCTCGCTCCTCCATGACCGCGGCCCCGCTCCGGCCTCGCGCTCTCCTCCATCCGCTTCCGTCGCGACGCCAACTCCTCCTTCGTCTCCTCGCCACAGCCTCCTCCGCCTTCGCCGCCGCAGCTACCCTCCTGCCCCACATCCTCTCCCCTTTCGCCGCCGCCGCCTCCTCATCCCCTTCCCCCTCCCCGTCAGCCCCCGCGTCCTGCCCCGCCACCGTCTCGGTGCCCCGGTGGCCGTGGAGCTGCCGTGCGGGATAGTCGTCGGCTCGCGCGTCACGGTGGTGGCCCGGCCGACGAGGAGGGACGGGGCGGCGTCGTCGCAGTTCATGGTGGAGCTGCTCGGCACCAAGGTGAGCTCCTTTGATTCCACAGTTCAATCTCGCTTTTTCCTCGTCGTTCGCTAAGAAATTTAATAGTAGTATCTCAATTTTGAAGCTATTTGTTCGTTAAAACCTGATTGCAGAGCACGCAAAGGAAAGCTCTGGATGTACTGAACACCGTTGGCCTATCGAACTCGGTCTTGAAGCTCATTGAGAAGCGACACCGGGTCGACAAGTGGATTGCGTACGGCGGCATGATCATCACCGTCGTGCTGATGGTTGCGTTTTGGCGATGGACACACTAGTTTCAAATGTTCTCTAGAGGTGGGCACACTGGTGCATGAGGAATCAAGGAAGGGGGTTCTTGTTTCAGTTTAAAGTTTGCTGTATCTGGTCCTTCCTTGTGTAGTAGGCATAACTCTGCTCGGTTACTGATCTCTCTTCTTTGTATTACTACAGTATTATATATACTGTGTGTATAGCGATTATGAAAAGATGTTGACAACCCTCAGATCAGATATATTCTTCTGAATGCACAACACAGTGGCCCTGCTTTGTTACATTTCTGTTGTGAAAAAGGCAGTCGTGGCCGTGCACATCTTGTATGCAAAATAGTATGCTAAATACTGCTGTTTAAGACTTCTCTTTCATCCTGTTTTAGTCTGAGCTTTTGCACTTTTCTACTTCTCTTCCATATTTGTTGGATAAACGGTTCTTTCATATTGGTGATTTGATCTTATATCTTCTTGTAAATCAAGCATGGTGTTCTGTTTTTCCTGCAAGCGTGTAGGTTTATATACATACATATTCGTTTCAAAGTAGGATTCCAGAACATATCTGCCAATCAACCGGCTGATCATACATGCAAAAATCAATGAGACAAGGTCTCTGCCAGTAGTGAATGACACCAGGTCTCTGCCAGTAGTGAATGACACCAGGTCTCTGCCAGTAGTGAATGAAGAAGGATCTGCGCAAGCGGCATCGACTGCCGAAGATGTTGCCGCCGACGACCGTCGGTGGCGGCGGAGGGAGGAGAAAAAAGCACAGGCCCCTCCATTTGGACTTGCTCTTACACAATCAATTCACTGATATAACAAGCGTTGTTTCGTTTGCCATCTTAAGCCGAAATTTCACAGTTGAGTAACTTTGGAAACAGTAGGTTGAGATAGGTCACAAAGCAATCCAGTAATCCACCTCTTCATGGGAAATTCAGTCTAAAGAAAGGAAAACAAAGAGGCAAATCACACAATCCTTTCCAATTCCCTCGCGTAGCCGAGGGTCTGGTACTCTTGTTGATGACCGGCGCCGCCGGTATCTCCTTGCAGGGCTGGGACTCCTTCGCCTTTGGAACAAGACCCGGCCGTCCTTGACATCCCACTCGGGGTGTTCCTGTTGACAACACGACGATACTTTACAACCCATGGTCATAATAACTCACGTAATTCACACCGGGAGCACAAGGCATGGAACTTTACCTCTGCGATGTACTGTTGCAGTTCCTTGTCGGAGCTGAAACTAAACATCTTCTTCGCGTCGCTTATTGACAGGTAATCATATCCCTTCTCGCTGCACCCGGCTATCTCGTCCCTGCGGACGCAGCAGATATCATCACAGTCATGGACAAATAGCACAAGGAGCTAAATCGGAAGGGGTGGTGACAGACGCCAACTTACCTAACCGTTTTTGCGAGAAGGTCCATGAAGTATACAACATAGGATTCATGCGGCGCGTTCTGTCGAGCGTTCAGCACGCGGATGTAGGTGCCCTCCAAAGGACTGCTCGAGCTCGACCCCGTGCTTGATGCAAGCATTCTCCAGCGCTTTGGCGGGCAGAAGCTCCAGCTCAGTGTGGAACTCCGCAATTCTATTCTGGACCAACAGCCTCAGAAGGTTAAGCCCCATGATTGGGTATTCCCCCGGTGATGGAGGAATTTATGCCACTGCAAGCATCAACATGATTTAGTATCATTAGCATGATATATACATGCAAAACAGGAAATTCTACATGTTCTTAGACAAAATATCCATCAACATGTCCAGACATTTTGCAACATGCTCTGAACTTGATAAAGCAAACATCTAACACGGAATAAGATGCATAAGCAACTCTCCTAAAATATTAAAAAAACATAAGCATTTGCCAGTCTGGCGAGGGCATCACGGCTCATCAGCTTGCCAGAAACCTAAGAGTTCCATACAAACCCAATCTACATGTCTAACTTATGTGGCTTGCAAAGATAAATTTCCAACACAGCCTCCTGTTCCATATCCGACTACCCAACAGAACCGAGCAACTACATAACTCATGCAAGACTAACCCAAAAAGCTATTTTGGTTTGACTCATTTACCAACTTACGCCCAAAGAAAACCAATAATACTCATTTGTTATGACTTTAATACCCAATAGAAGATGAAAGAGAACAGGGACCTGTATTAAATGACAGACCACACGATGCATAAACACAGAAGACAACTGCAAAGTGGGGTATTCCTCGGGAAAAAAAAACTGCAAAGTGGTAAGAAAAGGAACTAACCATGTGGCCATGTAATAAGGCTTGAGCTGGCAGAAGTCCCTTTCAAATGCATCTTGGTCTTCCATTTTCACACTCAAATAAACTGCCTGCTCATAAATGTCCCCTGAAAGGTTTCAGCTTGATTTAGTAGTTGCTCTGTTAAGGATAAATCGGAAGAACAGAGCATATATTTGTAAATAGCTGGACCATAACAATATAGACACACATATTCCTCCAAAACACAGGGCATAGGTTGCGTCGATCGACAGAATAGTTCATGCATGGCAACAACATATGAACGATTATCTTCATGAATCTTAACATAACACTATCTGAATGACGAAAACTTATCATCAAATACAAACATCCAGAGCAGCATCAGAGGTCAAGTCGAAAAAGAGCAATGTTATCCCAAGAATTCACATTATCTTCATGATTCAGTCCTAGGATAACACATTCAAGCCATGTATAAATTCATATGGCTGCAACCATTTGACTCAAACTCCTAAAGTAAAATCGCACGACCAAAACAAAACAGTGTTAGGGGTGCAAAGATCCCCGACCACATCCTCGAGCCAACGGTGTTTAGGACATCCAGAGCTTTCCTTTGCGCGCTCTGCAATCAGGTTTTAACGAACAAATAGCTTCAAAATTGAGATACTACTATTAAATTTCTTAGCGAACGACGGGGAGAAAGCGAGATTGAACTGTGGAATCAAAGGAGCTCACCTTGGTGCCGAGCAGCTCCACCATGAACTGCGACGACGACGCCCCGTCCCTCCTCGTCGGCCGTGCCACCACCGTGACGCGCGAGCCGACGGCCATCCTGCACGGCAGCTCCACGGCCACCGGGGCACCGAGACGGTGGCGGGGCAGGACGCGGGGGCTGACGGGGAAGGGGAAGGGATGAGGAGGAGGTGGCAGCGGAAGGGGAGAGGATGTGGGGCAGTAGGGTAGCCGCGGCTGCGAAGGCGGAGGAGGCTGCGGCGTCGATGGAGGAGATGGAGGAGGAGTTGGCACCGCGGCGGAAGCGGGTGGAGGAGAGCGCGAGGCGGGCGCGGCGGGGCGTGTCGGGGGTCGGGAAGGTGCGCGTGTGGGGCCGGAGCGGGCCTCGAGCTCGCGGCGGCGCGGGCAGTCGGCGGTGGCGACGGGCGCGACGGAGACGGAGGCTCGGGCCGCACCAGCCACGTGTAAACGGTGCGACCCAGCCTTGTCCGAGTCAGCGCGCGGGCACGCGCTCATTGGCCAGCATGGCACCTGACGGACGGGCCCAACCGATCAGTTTCCGTGTCAATACGTATAAACAGCATTTTTAGTCTCTTTTCCAACGCCTCGCCTCAAAGTTGGTACTAACACATAAAAATTACCAATCTTGATACCAATCTTTTTCCAATGCCCCAATTGTGATACTTCTGTGCAATTTACTCCTTCATTGTCGTCACGAATAATCATCCCAACACCAGTGATGCCCGGCCGCTCGCAGAAAGAGTCGTCGACGTTCAGCTTCAGCCACCCCTCAGGTGGTGACGTCCAGTTCTGCGGCGGCTTCAACAAGGTGTGTTTGTGAAATCGCGAGTATATAGATGTGAATGAAGAAGACATGTTTCTGCTCCAATCAAATATTATTACTTTAAGCCATAGAATTTTTTTCCACAATACTTTGAGAAGGCCGATTCGGTCGCGAAGGAGGCGCTCGACGCCGGCAAAGAGGATGTCGCCGCACACTTCGAGGAGGCGGACGCGGTGGACCAACTCACGTGTGCAAGTCTGCCTGTGAGTACCACCTCAATGTGAAGCTCTCATGTGCCCCGCCGTCTCCCCGTCTAGGATGTGATATCGACCGAACCTCGTTGGCGAAATCCGATCTGTTGTTGTGGCCCGATCTTTCACGACACTCCACCACCAATAGCAGCAACCTCTCGTCCGCGCACGCGGTGTACACGAAATAGAGGGTTTGAACCTTGCGGCTCAGCACGAGAAAACCAATCTCAACGACGGTACTCACGCACAAAACAATTTCCTCAAAGAGAAATCGCAACATAGAGGTTTTCTAAAGCTTCCTCCAAAACTTAGTGATTTTTAGACAATTTTCCCCAAAACTCGATACGGATATTTACCCTAAAAATACATCGTGTCTATTCCTAAAAATAACCTCCTTTTACATGGCCGAAGCCTGACCTTTTTATAGGCGACGCTAACCAATGCAAACCGACTAAGGAAAACCAATCTAACCGGACTCTCTCTGTCCTCTATCCAAACTAATTAAAATTTACCTAGTTAATTATCCGGCAACTTTGATCTTTTTCAAGAGTGGCCCCCAGCCAACAGAGCACAAGGAAAGAAAATCAAACACGTCAAAAGTCCTCGAGGCATCTTCACGTGTCTTCTCTTTGCGTGGTAGAAAAATAAATAGATTTTTATTTTTTATCTTGTGGACCAAACCAGTTAAATCAGAGTCTGCTTGAGTCCTTGAATCATCGTAGGTCTCCTTTTCTTTCTCTAACGTGACACAAGGACATCCATTAGAGTAATTACCCCAGCATGCATGATTGCATGTACGTGCAGCTATAACATACAGACCAAGGCATCCAAAATATATGTACGTGTATGTCTTGTCCCCAAACATGTCCTTATATTTTTCTTCGTACTGATACAAACCCAACCTCTTTAGCTGGTCCTGATGGATACAAGTTTTGGCAAGTAGCTTTTCCTCAATTGTCGTGGCCGTAACAATATCGACTACTGTAGTTAATTATGCGTGGTCATATTATGTGTGCAGTAATGAACTATGAACTATGTGTGTGTGTTTAACTCCGGCAAGGTCCGGATTGTAACGCAAACATGTTATCTTTAAGTTTTTAAATTTATGGTATCTATTCTCCGCCAGATAAGACGTGCTTGGAAAATCAATTTAGGGCTAACCATAAATCAATTTTGCGGGTTGGCCATTTAGCGGCTCTACTAGATAGAGATGCTGAGGTTGAGTGGGACTTGTATATCTAATATTTCAAATTTACTATACTCACGTTTTTCCATTCTTAGTTTCCCAACCATTTGACAATTTGCAAAAAAATTGAACTCAACTGTATTAAGACAAATTTTACATTGAACAATTGTTCTTCAGACTAATAATTACGTCCTAGGTTCCACGTCACAGAGACCCATCATCCAGCGCTCGTTCCAGATCAGACGGCTCCGCACCCTCATCCTCATCGCTCTCCCTCTAGATCCACCATCATCGACACTAACAATTGTTCCCCGCTATTAATTACCCCAATGCCGATCTCTTCCCTCCTCGATCTCTCCCCGTAGCTCTCTCCCCTCGCCCCCTCCCCTCCCCTCCCCTCCTAGGGTTCGATCGAAGCCCCCGCCCACCTCGCCGGCCAGGTAAACCGGCTGTTTCCCCCCGCCACGCCCGGATCTCGAGGCGATCCATCCTTTCCCCCGATTCGCGTGCCGCTGCAGCAGATCTGTGTCGCATGTCGCTGTTTCCCGGCCGCCTGATCCGTGTCGAAGCCCGCGTCGCGTCACAATGCGCTGTGTGTGTGTATGTCGAATCGTTCTTGTTCATGCTGCTGGTTGGATAGGCCGCCTGGTTTCATTTTTTGAATATGATGATACATGTCTGCTGTGTCTAGGATGCATGTTGAAATGGGCACAAAATCTCGCCGGCGAACCAAGCTTTGGGTCGTTATTAAATCTCACGCACCAGATATGCATGTTGAAAAGAACACATAATCTCTCTTAATTAGTTTCTGTTGGGCAACAAACAACCGGTACTTCATCTGCACCCTTGCACATGATGCGCACTAGATAGATGCATGCCCCTTCCCTTGCCCAATAATACCACAATCCATCTCGTCTTCAACTGGATCGATTCTGTTCTACCATTGTCTCATGGCCGCTCATGTCGATGTCTACGCGAATCAGGAAAGCAACTGATTGTCTTAATTAGTGGCCAGTGGGGATGGCCTGCCATGCTTTCTGGCCATTTTACACGCATGTGAATGCATTATATTTGACAATATATATGTCCCGTCTCTTCATTGTGCAGTAGCAATGGCGACAAAGTACATCATTGGCACACTGGTCGGATCCTTTGGCATTGCGTACGTCTGCGACACCACCGTTTCTGACAAGAAGATCTTTGGAGGTGAGTAGTACCATGCTGTTACATACATGCCCATAGGATGCCTGTGCCTAACCTGTTGTAAGGATCCATATAATCGCTGCTTCTTACTTTTGGAAACAGGCACTGTTTGCAAGATCGCAACCGACAAGGAGTGGTTTCAGGCCACGGACGCCAAGTTCCAGGCCTGGCCTCGCACCGCTGGGCCGCCGGTCATCATGAACCCCATCAGCCGCCAGAACTTCATCGTCAAGAACCCTTGAATAGGTGGCACGAGCGGCATCTCGCTCCCACCATGGGATCCCAAGTTTCTTTTCTAGGGTTTTGAAGTTCCTAATAAAAGGGACTTGAAGTTGGGGTATACTCTTTTGTTTTACGAATTTCAGTTTCGGTGAGCAACTTTGAGGTGCTTTACCGCTTGCTCGCTCGCCTTTCGATGAACTCTGTTCCTCAGTGAAATTATCCACATCCACTAGGCAGTAAAATAACTGCATCGTTGTTTCCGCACTGTCTTTCATGTAGTGCTGTGTTTCTTTCTGATCTGATGCTCCAAGTTTATGCTGTGATGTTAACGAGCCTATTGTTTTCGACTTTTAGCATGGCGGACTGGTGGTGCACTATAATTCTTTTTGCTTGTGCTGCTATTATGCACAATGGTAAACTATTGTTGAAACGAATTCGTCAGCTGCTGTTATTTGCAATGTTAAACTATTGTTGAAAAGCATTCATGTGCTGCTGTTAGATTGCGTATCATTCTGTGATATCCTGCTGAAAATGCTGGACTCAGCTGGAGTATTGCCGCACATCACTGCCCACTCAAGCCCTACACTAGCAACAGAACTTTGTGGTTTTGAAGCCATTCACATGACCCAACGTTCTTGATCCGCTGAAATGGTTTACATGCAGATTTTTGTAAAATTGGGAGATGGTAACTGGAGCATCAGATTTCAAAATTTGTTTGCTTATAGATGGGAAGCACATGAAAGGGGCGAATACAACACATGATGACAAAAGGACAAGCGGAAAAAAAACAGAATTGACATACTTTACTGCGGTTATGCGCATTCGTAAACCATCATACTAATTGCCAAGAATATATCAGCCCCTCTCTAGAGGGAGGCTCAGCTGGAGTCTTGCGGTACATCAGCGCCTCCTGAAAATGGTACACTCAGCTGGAGTCTTGCAGTGCATCAGTGCCTCCTGAAAATGGTACACTCAGCTGGAGTCTTTCAGTAAATCAGTGCCCACTGAAGCCCAACTATGGCCCAACAATAGTACAAGTCTCTGTGCCTGTGATCTTTGTATTTACAGAAGCTGTTTTTCGTTTTTTTGGCAAGAACTGCGCGAGCAACTGAGAATTAATTTGTGTTTTAAACAATGTAACACAATGGCCACGAGCCACTCATGAATCTGATGTTATTGATCTGCCGAAATATTTTAAATGCCAAAATTATATCAGGCTCTTAACACAACAGATTTCTACAAAATTAGGGGCATTCATATATGGAGCAGATTAAAATTATGGTAATATGAACATCAGATTTCTGAATGTGTTTGCTTCCGGATGGGAAGCACATCAAAGGGTCACACATGATGACAAAAGGACAAGCTAAAAAACACGGAATTGGATGACTGTAGTCCCATGTCAATGTCAACAAATTTGGTGATGAGGCAAAATCAAACAATGGCAAAAAAATCTTCAATGAAAGTTGGCAGGTCCTCCATATGTCGATGGAGGGGAAGATAGAGCAGGGATATATATGATGGGAAATGACAGCTTTCGGCCGAAAAAAGAGGAATTTGAGCTCAAATGCAACACAGAACCTTTTAGTCGTCATAAGTTCTCAGGAAAAAAAAATAGCCCTGCATCCTCACAAAAGTGCTAAACATATGGCCCGGGGTCATGTACACTGATTCCTTTCGTGGATGTCCGTCAAGCCCAAGTGATTGGCCCAGGAGCTCCTATTGGGCGCTTTAAGCTCCAGCTGCGCTCGCATGTGATGCGTAGCGGGCCGGCTCAGTAACATGCAACCGTCAAAACAAAAAAGGAAATTCTAATAGTTGGATGGCAGAAGTGAGAATCGAACTTGGGACCGAAAATCCCCTTCTACTCCCACTAGTAGAAAAAGGGGCAAATCTGAGACACATTAGTGCCGGTTTGATTTTGAGCCGGCACTAATGTGTCCATTAGTGCCGGTTCCAACGGCTAGCCGGCAGCTCTCATTAGTACCGGTTCGTGGCGAACCTTTAGCACCGGTTCGTGGCACGAACCGGTACGAAAGAGAGTGGTGGCAGGATGTTGTCAGTCCGGGGCCCGTCCAGCACCTTTAGTACCGGTTCGTGCCACGAACTGGTACTAAAGGTCGACGTACATAAACCCTTCGTGCACCCGAGCCACTCTGTTTTTCCCCTTTCCCCTCACTTCCTCTGTTCTTCCCCTCTCTTCCTCGAGCTCCTCATAAATTTTGACCAAAATTTGTCAAGATTTGAAGGGCCCCATCCATTCAAATGATCACAAAAGTTAGTAACTTTGCCCTTTCAACTCTCATTGCTAGATTAGCTCTTGCAATGCTATGTATAGTGATTAATTTGGGAGGAATTATATTTGCTAGTATTTGATTTATATGCAATTTGAGGTCAAAAATAACACTTAGTTTGCATATGTAGGTGTGGTTTACTTAGTGCCTTCTAAATCTCCGTCGTAACCACCGTCGATCGTCCGCACCGTCCTGTCGCCGGCACCACCTTGTGGTGAGGCTCTTGTTCATGAATGTTTTACATTACCAAATTGATGTTTGTGTGATTTGGATATATAGTTACTCGTATAATTATCGTACCCGTACGTTGTTTGTTATACATAGTGCCATGGTTTTGATATCCGTCCCCGTCGGCCCTCGTCCTTGTTATGATTCGGATGTGGTATATTCTCTTTTAAAACTAGTTGTTGCATTTCGTGTTTATGACAAATTATGCCCATCAAGTTGACATAGATATTTTTATCTAGGAGGTATGTGAACCGGAAATTCCAACCGACCCTATTGTCGAGAGGTTAAATTTAGTTGAAAGAGAAAATGAGTATATGAAAGAAAAATTGAAAATAATTGAGGGGGAGAAGATGGAATTGGAGTTGCATGTTGTCGATGTCGTCGATGATCACAAGATCAAGATGGAGAAAATGAGGTTGAAGATTAGAAAGATTAAAAAATATGACATTGATAGTGTGGCTTGGTATCATTATGCTGTTGGATCAATTGTTACCTTAGTTGCGATCTTGATCGCATTTGTTGTTGCATTTAAACTCTTTAGCTAGAGAGTTATTTGTATGTTGCATTTAATTAAGTGTTGTATATGAACTTTATGTATGAACTTGTATTAATTTGGTCTATTCGGTGTTGTGTATAATGAAGATATGAGCCGACAATGGATGTATGATGACCGATGCTCTCTCGGTTTCATTAATGGCGTGCATACTTTTCTGCTTGCCGCTGAGGCAAACAAGCGGGCAGATGGTTTTATGCCTTGTCCATGTGCTGGCTGTAAGAATGGTCACAATTACTCTACGTCAAGAACCATTCACGCCCACCTATTTGAGTCCGGTTTCATGCCCCACTATAAAGTTTGGACCAAGCACAGAGAAAGAGGGGTTATGATGGAAGACAATGAAGAACAAGAGGACGACGACATCTATCCTGGCCATGGGTTCCCTGAATACGATGATACAACAATGGAGGAAGAAGCTGAGCCGGCAATGCGGGAACAAGCTGAAGAAGAGGCATCAGATGAGCCCGCTGATGATCTAGGTCGGGCCATTGCCGATGCAAAGAGAAACTGCGCAAGTGATTTCGGGAGGAAGAAGTTGCAGCGCATGTTATAGGATCACAAGAAATTGTTGTATCCGAATTGCGAAGCTGGCAAAAAAAGTTGGGCACCACACTGGAATTGCTGCAATGGAAAGCAGAGAATGGTGTATCTGACAAGGGATTTGGAAAGTTGCTGGTAATGATCGCATGAGTAGGGGTAAGCTGAAAACTCTTGAGGAGAGACTTGCAAAAGCACTCGTGGAGTGGGGTGAAAATCAGTTGGCTATGGCTGGATGGGAAGTAAAAATCAAAGCTATTGCCCAAGCCTTGCCAGTTTACATTATGAGTGTTTTCAAGGTGCCGGCCGGGCTGTGTGGGGAGCTCACCAAAATGATCCATCGTTTCTGGTGGGGTGCAAAGAAAGGGAAGAGAAAGACTCATTGGGTCGGCTGGGATATTATGCTAAGGCCCAAGGCTAGGGGAGGAATGGGGTTTAAGGACCTGAGAATATTTAACCAAGCACTCTTAGCTCGACAGGCCTGGTGATTAATCCAGTACCCAGACAGTCTATGCGCACAAGTTCTGCGAGAAAAATATTATCCCCAAGGAGATATCACCGACACGGTGTTTACTGGAAACGGGTCAACTTCTTGGCAGGCTATCGAGCATGGCTTGGAACTGCTAAAGCAAGGATATATATGGCGAGAGGGGGACGGTGCTAACATACGCGTGTGGCGAGACCCATGGATCCCAAGAGGACCGTCGTTCAGACCGATCGCTCCAAAGAGAAGGTGCAGATTGAAATGGGTTGCCTATTTTATGCAAACTGACGGTTCATGGAACATCACACTCCTTCGACAACATTTCTTTCCGGTCGACGTTGATGAAATACTGAAAATCAAACCCTCTAGTAGAATAGAAAAGGATTGCGTTGCCTGGCAGGCAGACAAGCATGGAATGTTCTCTGTCAGATCAGCATATAGGATGGCTCAGGATTGTCTCATGGCAACACGGGAGATTGGCGAGTCGAGTGGACATCCAGATGGGTCAAGACCTGCTTGGAAGTTGATGTGGAGCTGCGGCGCCCCACCTAAAGTACGGGTGTTTGCGTGGAAGGCTGCGAGAGGGGCCTTGGCAACCAGAGAAAATATGTTGCGCCATCACCTTGATCATGATGCAATTTGTACCATCTATGGGCAAGAGACTGAGACGACATTTCACGCACTTGTCCAATGCCCACATGCACGTAATATCTGGACTGTGATGAGATTAGTTTGGGACCTTCCTGCTGATAACTCACTCAAAGGTATGGAACCGGAATGGCTCCTTCTTTGCCTCCAGCAATTAGATGAGACCCAGCGTATGCTCCTGCTCATGCTACTATGGCGTGTATGGTATGTTCGGAACGAACTTACCCATGACAAACCACTGATCCCAGTCGAGGCATCAAAGAAATTTCTCTGTAGCTATGTTGATTCCTTGCTACTTATCAAACAGGGGCCAGAGGTGGACATCCTCAAGGGGAAGCAACCAGCTCTTTTATCCAACAATGGTGCTCAACATAAGTTGGAGCCTAGCGTACAACCCAGTTGGATTCCTCCCCCATGTGGTGTTGCAAAGCTCAATTTTGACGGTTCGTTTGTACAGGCAGATGGAACAGCTGGTGCCGGTATGATCCTACGTGATCACACAGGTGCGGTTATCTACGCGGCATGCAGATGGATCCGGAACTGCCCGGGCGCACTGGAGGCAGAGCTATCGGCGTGTGAGGAGGGCCTGAAGCTGGCGTTGCACTGGACTCCCTTGCCTATCCAGGTCGAGACAGATTGTCCGGAGATATTGAAGCTCCTTGAATTAGGTTCAAAGGGAAGATCAAGGAATATGTTTCAGGTGGCGGCCGTCTCGGAGATGTTGCAAGAAAGATCAATGCAAGTCACAAAAATAGGTAGATCACAGAATAAGGCTGCACATGCCATGGCAGCGATGGGTCGTGGTCAGCAGCGTACGGCTTGTTGGTTAGCAAATTCCACCCAGGAGATTAGCATTGTCATTTCAAATGAATGTACTCCCACTATTGATTAAATGAAATGAAATGCTTTCCCCCGCAAAAAAAGACAAGGGATTTGGAAAGTTGCTGGTAATGATAAAGAATATGCTTCCAAAGGACAATGAATTGCCCGAGAGTACGTATGAAGCAAAGAAGGCTGTCTGCCCTCTAGGGTTAGAGGTGCAGAAGATACATGCATGCCCTATTGACTGCATCCTCTACCGCGGTGTGTACGAGGATTTGAACGCTGGCCCGGTATGTGGTGCATTGCGTTATAAGATCAGTCGCGATGACCCTGGTGATGTCGAGGGAGAGCGCCCCAGGCAGAAGATTCCTGCCAAGGTGATGTGGTATGCTCCTATAATACCACGGTTGAAACGTTTGTTCCAAAACAAAGAGCATGCGAAGGCGATGCAGTGGCACAGAGAAGACCGTAAGAAAGACGGAAAATTGAGAGTACCTGCTGACGGTTCGCAGTGGAGAAAAATCGAGAGAAAGTACAGGGAGGAGTTTGTAGGTGACCCAAGGAACGTACGGTTTGGTCTAAGCGCAGATGGCATTAATCCTTTTGGGGAGCAGAGCAGCAACCATAGCACGTGGCCTATGACTCTATGTTTGTATAACCTTCCTCCTTGGTTGTGCATGAAGCGGAAGTTCATTATGATGCCAGTGCTCATCCAAGGCCCTAAGCAACCCGGCAACGACATTGATGTGTATCTAAGGCCATTAGTTGAAGAACTATTACAATTGCGGAATGGAACAGGTGTCCGTGTATGGGATGAGCACGGACAGGAATAATTTGACCTAAAGGCGTTGCTGTTTGTGACCATTAATGATTGGCCTGCTCTCAGTAACCTTTCAGGACAGACAAACAATGGATACCGCGGATGCACGCACTGTTTGGATGATACCGATAGTATATATTTGGAGAGTTGTAGGAAGAATGTGTACCTAGGACATCGTCGATTTCTTCCGAGCAGGCATCCCGTAAGAAAGAAAGGCAAGCATTTCAAAGGTGAGGCGGATCATCGGACGAAGCCTCTCTACCGTACTGGTGCTGATGTACATGATATGGTCAAGAATTTGAAGGTAATCTTTGGAAAGGGTCCTGGTGGACAACCTGTTCCGAAGGACGCTGACGGACGCGCGCCCATCTGGAAGAAGAAATCTATATTTTGGGACCTGCCCTATTGGAAAGACCTAGAGGTCTGCTCCGCAATTGACGTGATGCACGTGACGAAGAATCTTTGCGTAACCCTGCTTGGCTTCTTGGGCGTGTATGGGAAGACAAAAGATACACCAGAGGCACGGGAGGACCAACAACGTATGCACGGAAAAGACGACATACATCAGGGTCAGGGCAGCTACGCTCACCAAAGAAGAGAAGGAAATCTTCTTTGAATGCCTGCTCAGCATGAAGGTACCGTCTGGCTTCTCGTCGAATATAAAGGGAATAATAAATATGGCAGAGAAAAAGTTCCAGAACCTAAAGTCTCATGACTGCCACGTGATTATGACGCAACTGCTTCCGGTTGCATTGAGGGGGCTTCTACCGGAAAACGTTCGATTAGCCATTGTGAAGCTATGTGCATTCCTCAATGCCATCTCTCAAAAGGTAATCGATCCAGAAATCATACCAGGGTTACAGAATGATTTGGTGCAATGTCTTGTCAGTTTTGAGTTGGTGTTCCCACCATCCTTCTTCAACATCATGATGCACGTCCTAGTTCACCTTTGCAAAGAGATTAACGTTTTGGGTCCTGTATTTCTACACAATATGTTCCCCTTTGAGAGGTTCATGGGAGTCTTGAAGAAATATGTTCATAACCGTGCTAGGCCAGAAGGAAGCATCGCGAAGCCATGAAAATGAGGAGGTCATTGAGTTTTGTATTGACTTTATTCCTGACCTTAAGCCGATTGGTGTTCCTGAATCGTGACATAAGGGCAGACTGGATGGAAAAGGCATGCTAGGAGGGGATCAAATAATATGTATGGACGGGCATTCTCTCACTGAAGCACACTACACAGTTCTACAAAATTCCGCCTTGGTGGCTCCGTATATGGAGGAACACAAGAATTTTCTACACTCCAAATACCCGAAGAAGTCCGACGATTGGATTATACGTGAACAAACGAGGACTTTCGCCGGTTGGTTGCAGAAACGTGCCATGCATGATGGCGATATTGAAGATGACCTATACACTACTAGAAAAAGGGCTATAGATGGGATTGACACTAATGGCGCACCAGACAAGCGGTGCGCCATTAGTATATACTAATGGCGCACCACCTTCTGATACGCCATTAGAGTTGAAACTACTAATGGCGCACCTGGCCCAGGGTGCGCCATTAGTATCAATTTTTTTTTGAACTAGTGCGCCTGTCCAAACATACTAATGGCGCATCCAGACACAGTGCGCCATTACTAGTTGTAACTAGTAATGGCGCACCTGATGGAAAGTACGCCACTAATGTTGTTTTTTTATTCCTTTTTTTGCAAAACTACTAATGGCGCACTGTTCCACCGTGCGCCATTACTAGTTTAAACTAGTAATGGCGCACTATGGAACAGTGCGCCATTAGTATGTTTTTTTTTTGCAAAACTACTAATGGCGCACCAACAGAAGGTGCGCCATTAGCAACCTGGATTACTAATGGCGCATTTAGAGTTGGTGCGCCATTAGTAAGTGGGCAGCAACAAGATATTTTGGACAGCCTCTCCTACCCACACTCACTTTCTCCCCACTTCATTCTCTCCTCCTCCTTGTCTCGGGTGCCTCCTCTTTTTCACCTCATTTCCACCATAGATTCATTCAATTTAAGTGGTTAAATTACCTTGTTTTGATAGGTAAGTAAGGGGGGAAGCTATATTTATGTTGGTCTCCCTACAACAATGTGCACATGCACTTTTTATGGCCTAGCTAGATCTATGTATGTTCGTGGTGTTGCATATGTTTGTGGTGTTGCATATGTGTTTGTATTTGGAGGTGTACCGGTATTTGAAATGCGATAGTTGCCAATATTTTGCCGGAATGTTGATTCATTTCCGTTTAATTCGGCGAGAATTTTGGCATTAAGCATTCTTTTTGGTCCTATTTTTAGGGAAAGTCATGCCAAATTTTTTCTTGGTTCTAAAATATCGTT
This sequence comes from Triticum urartu, assembly GCF_003073215.2. NCBI lineage: Eukaryota > Viridiplantae > Streptophyta > Magnoliopsida > Poales > Poaceae > Triticum > Triticum urartu. The sequence goes on from NC_053023.1 coordinate 743,115,136, forward strand.
TTGCTCTACCCCGCAGGCGACCATGGTCCGCACGATGACCGAAGGCATCATGAATAGGTTTTTAAGGTCTGCGAAGGCTGAGATGCTTCAAAAGAACGAGACGGAGATAAGATGTCCGTGTCGAAGATGCAAGCTGAAGAGCCTTATTGCGGACCTGGATTCTGGGAAGGTGCGGGACCACCTGCTCTTGCGTGGTTTCATGGATGGCTATCGGTGGCAAGGTGATGAAGATGACTACGAAGTCGTCCATGGGGGCCAGGCAAGAAATGAGGAAGGGCAGCAAGACAACCACCGCGGCTCGGGCGGGCGAGAAGACGAAGAATCCCCAGGAGATGATCATGATGGTGATGCTGTACACAGTCATCATGTAGAAGATGCAGGACATGATGATGAGGAAGATGCCGGAGCAGACGACGGGCATGATCATGAAGATGATGATGCCGGCGGAGCAGACGACGCTGGACCATCAATGGGCTGGGTGCAGGACCCTCATATTCAAGAGCTGCTTCTCAAGCAGACGGATAACGCAAGAGCTGCCGCCCGAGAGAAAGCCAAGATGGATCAACTTGAGTTAGACGCGGTTACTCCATTGTATGAAGGATGCAGGCCCGAGGATACCCGCCTGAAAGTAACGCTCATGGCTCTGGAGATGAAGGTAAAACACAAAATGACCGACGCATGCTTCGACGAGAACATGTCATTCTGGCACGAACGTCTTCCCAAGGGGAACAAGTGCCCGACCAGTTTGGAGGAGGCGAAGAAAATCGTGTGTCCTCTGGATTTACCGCACGTGAAATACCATGTGTGCATGAACAATTGCATCATTTATCGGGACGAGCACGCGGAGTCTACCATATGTCCGGTGTGCGGCGTCACTCGATACAAGAAGAGGAAGAAAGCTCCTCGAAAAGTGGTGTGGTACTTTCCGATCACTCCTCGTCTGCAGCGGTATTTCGCGGACCCTAAGGTAGCAAAGCTCCTGCGTTGGCACGCGGATAGGGAGGAGAAGAAGCGAGAAGATGACGCAAATGATCCGGAGATAGATAAAAAAGACAAGATGCTGAGTCACCCTAAGGATGCGAGCCAGTGGCAAGCGTTGAACTTCGAAGACCTAGAATTTGGGAACGATCCAAGGAACATCGTGCTGGGCGCGAGCACCGATGGAGTCAATCCGTTTGGCAGCCAGAGAAGCACACATAGCACCTGGCCTGTGTTTGTGTGGATGTACAACCTTCCCCCCTGGTTGTGCATGAAGAGGAAGTACATTCACATGAGTATGCTAATTGAAGGACCGAAACAACCAGGGAACGACATCAATCTGTATCTGGGGCTGCTGAAAGAGGAGCTTGACATGCTATGGAAAACGCCAGCCAATACGTGGGACGCCGCAGAGAAAGAATATTTCCCTATGAGAGCCACGCTGCTCACGACGGTGCACGACTATCTCGATTACGGATATGTCGCGGGGCAGGTGGTCCACGGATTTTCTGGATGCGTCAGGTGCATGGATGACACAACGTATCGCCAGCTAGATAGAGATCCCGGGTCTTCGAAAACCGTGTTCATGGGACATCGAAGGTGGCTTCGCGACGATGACCCGCGGAGAAAACGCAAGGATCTGTTCGATGGTGAAACCGAACCCCGAGGACGCCCGCGTACGAGGAGCGGCGAGGAAATAGACGAGCTGTCGAAAAACTGGAAAGATTGCCCACTGTCGGGAAAGAAGCAAAAGGCGCCAAAGCCGGGAAAGAAGCAAAAGGCGCCAGAGCCGCTGGTGAAGGTATGGAAAACGAGGTCTGTTTTCTGGGACTTGCCGTACTGGAAGATCCACCATGTGCCTCACAGCCTTGATGTAATGCATATCACGAAGAACGTGTGCGAGAGTCTGCTTGGTACCCTGCTCAACATGCCAGAGAGGACCAAAGATGGGCCGAAAGCAAGGGTAGACTTGAAATCAATGGGCATCAGGCAGGAGCTTCACGCTATATATGATGATGATGATGATGATGATGATGAGGCGAAGCAGGACACGGAAAGTCGTCGCAAAGGCAAAAAGGCCAAGAAGACCGGAAATGACTACCCTCCCGCGTGCTTCACTCTAAGTCAGGAGGAGATCGAGCAGTTTTTCACCTGTCTCCTAGGAGTAAAACTTCCTTATGGTTACGCGGGGAAGATAAGCAAATACCTAGACCCAGCGAAGCAGAAGTTCAGCGGGATGAAGTCTCACGACTGTCACGTGCTGATGACGCAGATACTTCCAGTTGCAATCCGTGGGATCATGGACGCGCACGTCCGTGAAACGCTATTTGGCCTATGCAACTTTTTCGACGTCATCTCTCGGAAGTCTGTTGGCGTGAGGCAACTCAGAAGGCTACAGGAAGAGATCGTGGTGATACTATGCGAGCTTGAGATGTACTTCCTGCCCGCATTCTTCGACGTTATGGTGCATCTGCTGGTCCATATCGTGGACGATATCATCCAACTCGGGCCGACGTTCCTGCACAGCATGATGCCGTTCGAAAGGATGAATGGTGTCATCAAAGGATACATTCGCAACATGTCACGTCGAGAGGGAAGCATAGCCAGGGGCTTTCTGACCGAAGAGTGCATCTCCTACTGCACGAATTATCTAGGCATCAAGAACCCCGTTGGTCTGCCCGTCAACAGGCACCTCGGCAGGCTCGCTGGATGGGGTCACCGTGAGGGTCGCCGCGAAATGCATGTCGACTTCGAGGGTCGACTCACCGACTTTGAAAGAGCAAACCTAGTCGCGCTACAACACATAGACGTGGTCGATCCTTGGGTGGTAGAGCACAAAACCTTTATTAAGAAGACGTACAATGACCGAGGCCAACAGAGGACGGACGGAGATATACTCAAAGAGCACAACTCATGTTTCACGCGTTGGTTCAAGCAGAAGCTTCTGTCGTACCCTTTACATGAGGATTCTTCCGCGGAAGAACAACTCATATTCGCCTTGTCACAGGGCGCCGAGCACAACCTGATGACCTGTGAGTCGTACGATATCAACGGCTATACATTCTACACCGAGGCCAAGGACATGAAGAGCGATGGTTATCAGAACTCCGGGGTAACAATGGAATCCTACACCGGTAACGACAAGGACAGATACTACGGAAGGATCGAGGAGATCTGGGAGCTGAGCTACGATGGAGAGAAGGTCCCGATGTTCCATGTCAGATGGGCGAAGAGCGTCCTAAAAGAAGACCGGTATTTCACCACCATGGTTATACCCGAAGCCAAATCCAAGACCGCGGGCGCAAACGTCACCGCGAAAAATGAGCCATGGGTACTGGCTTCCCAAGTGGACCAATGCTTCTTCATTACCAACCCGTCAAAGCCCAGTCGTGTTGTCGTGAGGAGAGGCAAAAGGAAGATCATCGGAATGGATGGAGTAGCCAATGAGCAAGACTTCGACAAGTACGGCGACCCGAGGATCGAACATGACGACGATGATGAAGTAGCAGCATACACCACAAGAAGAAGCAGGACCACCCTACCTAAAGGACGTCCGTTCCACAGAAGAACTCCATTTGCGAAAAATAAGGGCAAGAAGATTGTGAACAGATAGCTAGCTAAGATCGATTGTATTTAAATCGTAGCCTTCATTTCTCGATTGTATTTCATGGGCACTTTTTGAACTATCATGAATATTTTTAAATTTCATGGACACTCGATCTCGATCCCCCTCCATCTCGATCGCTATCCCACCTCGCCAGATCCGGTCCCCCTCGCCGCCGAGCACCCCCCGGTCCAACGGCCGCCGCCGCCGACCCCCCGCACCCTCGATTCCCCTACTCAACCGCCGCCGCCGACCCCCCGCACCCCGCGCACCCTCCCCCGCTCCACCGGCATTACTGTTTGATGATATTTTTAAAAAATTTATTACTGTCTTATAAAAAAAATATTACTGTTGCAGTAGCCATCTTATAAAAAAATTTATTACTGTCTTATAAAAAAATTATTACTGTCTTATAAAAAAATTATTACTGTCTTATAAAACAAGTTTGAACATATTTAAACACAAATACTAATGGCGCACCGGGGTGAGGTGCGCCATTAGTATGGATGTACTTATGGTGCACCAGGGTGAGGTGCGCTATTAGTATGGATGTACTTATGGCGCACCAGGGTGAGGTGCGCCATTAGTATGGATGTACTTATGGCGCACCGAGGGGTGGTGTGCCATTAGTATTGTGCCGCCCCCATCCATATTTCCACCCCGGCCCAAACCTATCCCCTCTCTCTCCCTCGCCCTCGCCCTCGATCCCCTTCCCCTCTCCTCTCCCAACGCCGCTGCCCCGCCGCCTCGACGCCGCCCCGACGCCGCCTCGACCCCGCCGCGACGTCTCCAACCACCGCCGCCTGAGGCCCCGACGTCGGCGCCGCTCTCCCCGTCGCCCCACCTCGTTGGACGCCATCGCCCCGCCGCCCTCGTCGCCGGCGGCCCGGACGCCGCCCCGTCCACACCACCGTCGCTAGAGCACCACCACCACCCGGACCTCGTCGCCTCCTCCCCTGCGTCGTCGTCGTCCCCGACATCCTTCCCGCGCCCCACTGCCCTATCCCTACGGCCACCGTGAGCTCCCCTCCTCCTCTTTCCCTCTCCCCCTCGCACGCACGCGCTTACGTCGTTTAGCACATTAGGGTAATGCACCCCCATCCTCCCTCCCTCCTCCGGATATGTTCTTCTTAGTTATCTGAATCTATTCAAGTCTGAAACTGTTAGTGTGAGGTGTCTGCAACTGTTGCAATCTTGTTGATAAGTAAAAGATGATCTGAAATTGAAACCCCAAATCACATGATTCACAATTAGATGATCTGAATCTATTAAGCAGTTTTAGACAATGGTATGATTTCTGAGTTGGACCGACCAGGAGAGATTGTTCATGATTAGTATATCCCCAAGTTCAACTGTTGCTAACTTCCTAGCTATAGTTCTTGATACATACTTAGAATTGGTCCACTGATTATCTAGGTTTGATGCACCGTATTTTCACCAATTGATTGTGTGTTTGCATTGCCTGCTCGTGCACTTTACTTTAAATCTGAGCATCCAAGTACTTATATTTACTACAATAGATCTAAATCCAGTAATGTCATGTGTGATCAAGGCTGCATAATTATGTAGGGCTTAAGAGTTTCACTTTGATGATGATGCCCTTTGCTGCTCAAGATTTTTCATATATGGGCGCTAGAACTCACGCATCTATTATTTCGCAGTGAACATGTAACCTTTTCGCTTTTGCTCTGCATGTGCTTCTCAGTTTGCTAGCTATATCTCTAGGTTCTTGATTGGCTTCACTAGTTGATTGGTTGTTTGCATTGTCTGTTTGTGCTACTTTCCCCCGAGCACCCATGATCTATATCGAAGAATGTTACTTTTGAATTCTGATTATGCCGAATAGTTGTGTAGGGGTAAGAATTTTCACTTTGAAGATGCCTTTGGTGTTCTGGATGTTGCAATATGAGCACCAGAACTCAGATGTCTACTATTTGCATTGAATAGATATTAGCAGTTGACCTCTTTGCTTAGGCAAATGCTAGTAACTTGTGCTTTCATATCTCTGTATTGGTTCGTGTTGCTGTTGTAGTTCTTGAATTTGTTCAGTTACCTCCTGGTAGGTTAGATGTAGGTGATTAGTTTCCCTAGTTTAGGGTTTTCTCAGTGTATCAGATTTAATGAGTCAGCTCTGCTTTATTCCTGTGTCTATATGGTTTTCTAGTGCCTTTCACTGGATGTTTTTAAGTGTAATCCCCATGTGTTTTTAGCCCTGTATTGGTTCAGTAGGTGTTTCCTTTATTTTGTCAGTGTTAGATCATCTCACTGAATTTGTGTGTACAAGCCCTGCAGTGCAGATGTATTTTAGTGTAAGCTCAGCAACTTTTGATGAATTCTCAGTGCAATATACCCCAGAATTATAGTGCAATTTATCCCATATTTTGAGTGTATTTGTCAGTGTAATATACCCTAGAATTACAGTGTAATTTAGCCCATATTTTCAGTGTAATCTCCATGATTAAATTTTCTGGTTGCAGTGCAGTTCTTGTTATATATTTCTGGTTGTTAGACTGTTCAGCTATGCAGAGTGAAATAAAAGTTCAGCATGTCGATAATGATTTTGGCAGTAGTGTGAGGCAGCAGTGTGCGGCACAATTCCTTCATTGGATAATGATTTTGCAGGTACCCCGAGAGGCCCTTGAGTTTGCCGGAATGTCGATTAACTTCCGTTCCGGCAAATTCGGGCACTCCATATGTCCTATTTTCAGCAAAGGTCATGCTGAAATTTTCCGTGAATTTTAGCATGACTTTGCTAAAAATAGGACATATGGGGTACTTGTGACTAATGCATGGGCCGAGGTATCTTAGTAGTTAATTAAGTAGGATCAAGTGCCCCGACGTACTTGTGACTAATGCATGGCTTTTAAGGTGCCTCGGTGTCGATAAAAACCGAAATGATGAAAGCTTAGGCTTTTAGGGTGCCTCGGCGTCGAAAAACCCTCAATGATAAAAGCTTAGCTTTTAGGATGCCTCGGTGTCGACAAACCCTAAATGATGAGACCATGATCTTGTTCCTTGACAATAACCAACTTTTTGACCAAACTTTGTTCCTATTTAGAGAGAAACATGGCCAACAACGATGAGGCCGGGGGTTCGGGCGGCAAGGCATTCTGGAAGCTGTCCCAGGAGATGGAGGAACAACCTCACTTGTATGAGGACGCCGCCTTCCCCACCGATCCTGAGACCACTGATGGTACCGCCGAGGATGACCCCACTGATGCCACCACTGATGGTGCCGCCGAGGATGCCACCACTGATGATGGCGGCGCACGCACAGATGGCAGCCAACCGAAGAGGCAATGGAAGGACCGGCGCCCGACTGTGCTCCGCACCCTCAAGGAGGAAGTTACTGAAGTGGACTCCGACGGGAATCCAACGGCGCCCGAACGAATAGTCAAGGGGTACTCGCTTCAGCTCGGGTGCATTCTCTGGAGCACCGTCTCGATCAACACCGAGAACCTGAGGCATCCTGACCGAGGGAATTTGCGCAACCTCCTCTTCACGAAGCTGCACGAACGATACAAGTTCCCCGCTGAATTTGAAAACACAAGCCTCAAAGGGAATAAAGTGAACAATGCTGCCCTCACGAAGGTGAGCAAGGCCCTGTCTACTTGGAAAAGCAATGTGAAGAGAATGATCGAGAAAGGTGAGAGTTATGAGAAGATCAAGGAGAAAAATCCTTCGATCACCGAAGATGACTACAACGACTTCAAGATCAATTGCTCGAGCACCGCAAACTCCGAATCAAGTCAGTGGGGGAAAGAAATGCGGGAGCTGAACTTAGGGGAACACACACTCGGTCCCGGCGGTTACAGAGTGGCGGAGCCTATATGGGACAAGGAGGAGGCGGACCGTGCCGAGCAAGGCCTACCGCCCCTCTTCGATAAATACGGTGACAAGCAGACCAGGAACTTTGTCAGGGCCCGGTACAAGAAGGACCCGAAAACAAAGGAGCTTACCACGGATCCGAAGACCAGGGCGCTTGAGCTTGTTCTGGTAAGGAATACACCCCGTGTAATTAGCTCCATATGGTTGCATTCTAATTAATGAAGCCAAATTTCTAAATGGTTCACATTCCTTCCGCAGGCGACTGAAAGCAGTAGCGCGGGGTCGACTAAGAGCAACCCTTGGGACACCACTCTAAATAGGGTGTTGAATGTAATGAAGAACATGGATAAGCTCTGTAAGCCGACGTCAGCTGGTCATGTGGCCGGCAAAGGCTTGTCGACAAAATGGTCGTCATACTATAACACTGGTGGGCGAAAAGAGAAAAAGACCAGCTCGGAAAACTAGGCGCGCGAGGTTCAAGAACTCAAGGCACAGGTGGCGCGGATTCCGGAGATTGTCCAAGAGCAAGTGCAACAACAACTTGGAGCGACGATCACCGCCATTGTGCCTACCTTGATCCAGGGGTTGAGTGCGTGGATTGCGGGCGGCCAACAGGGGCCGCCCCCGATTCCTAGTTCACGGCCAGCAACTCGCAGAACGCGATGGCGGGGCCATTGGTGTCTCCGGCGGAGGCGGCATTGGTGTCTCCGACGCCGGCACGGGAGCTTAATGCACCCAGGTGTACGCCGGCCGGCACCTCTGCAGCAAGCGGCCCCTCCGTCAACTGCACGCCCGCCGTTGGCGGTGCCTCGACATTAGCCGAGCTCGACGCCATCACCACGGTAACTAATTAAGCCTCTCTCAGCCGAGGACTTCATCTCCTTGCCTTTGACTGGGCATCCCTGACGCCCTACATGTTTTCGCAGGGCGCCGCCGACGTTCCGTGCACTCTCCTGCACTTCGTGAACAACGAGTTCGTCGATGTCGCCAAGGGCAAAATTGTTCAACCGAGCAACCCCTTGTTCCACGGTACCCAGATGCCACCCAACTTGTTTAGAGTTCAACTGGTTCGGGTGCTGCCAGGCTGCGACGAGTTGTTACCTCCGATTCGACCCTTCGGGGCCTGCCTGAGCTGGCCCCTGCTTTGGCCGAAGAGCCAGATTCGTTTGGGGGCGGGGGACACCACCCCAAAGACAACACCGCCAGTCGTGCCGGCGCCAAGTCGGCCCCATGGCAAGACCGCCGCAACGGTGCCGGACATCCCTATGCCACTGGATCCAAACATGCATATGGCACAGGATCAGAACGACGACGACGACGATACATTTGGCAACGTCGATCAGTACTTTGCCGATCATGGGTACGGTGGCGACTTCATGGGGCCTCCTTCTGAAGAACCCAACCCAACAAAAGACGTGCGCGATCTAGCTGGTACCGCGGAGAAGCCAAGTTGCAACAGGCGTCGTCTGCAGTTCAACTCTCAGGAGACGCCTCCAGCTGCCGACTTCACCGAGCCTCAGATAGGCGAGGTGCGAAATATTATCAGCCCCAACACACTCAAGAAGGCGGTCTGTGAGCAGAACTCGGTCCCATTACAGGAGAAGAAGAAGGCACGCAAAAGAAAGACTAACAAGGGTGCGGGCCAGCCGGCACCGAGTACGATCCGTGCTCAGGATGGGCCACCTTCACCTGAGGATTTAATGAGGAGGCTGCATGTGGCGGGTAGGCCGATGCTACCGAGAAATATGCTCGATGCTGCAACCGGTGCTATGCGGAGTCTGCATGACAGTGTTCTTTCTTTAGAGAAGCGGCGTCTCAGAGAGAAGGATGTGGCATACCCGGTTTTCGCGGCCAAGGTGCCAGAGGGCAAGGGCTTTGTGGATAACTTCATCGGGGGTACGATCGTCCTGCGGTTTGATGACATCCACGCTATGTTGAACCTTCATCTGCTGCACTACACCTTCGTTCGGCTATTTTCGCTGAGTATGGAGATGCGGATCATTCGCGACAAGACCCCGGACATCGTGATAGTCGACCCCTTCTACATGCGTGCCAAGATCTTGGGCAGCGCTGGGGACCGGCAAGTCGTGAGTTCTTACCTCGAAGGCGTCTTTCTGGCAAACCAAGATAAGGATAACTTCCTCGTGCCTTACTTTCCCGAGTAAGTCCTCCCCTCAACCGCCCTGTAACATATGAATTCTTAGATTTCGATCGTTTTTCTTTTAACATTCCGTGTTTTCTGCAGTGACACACATGGCACGCTCATCCTCCTAAGCCCCAAATATTCCATGGCCATGTATTTCGACCCGGACCGTCATTCGAACGTAGACTACACAAATGTCAAGAAGGTTCTTGATGATGTTCTCCCCGGCAACGCCAAATCTGGAGGCACCTTCACCAGGCCTATTCGTAAGTACGAAAAGCACGTGTTCTCCCACAATACGACGTTCTGCTGCGTCAAGCAGCTGCCTGGCGGTCAGAAGGGTGCCTACTACGCCATCCATCACATGCGGGCGATCGTACGGGACCATCATCAACTTCTGCTACCGAGTAAACTCAAAGATTGGGCCGCGAGCGTGTCGGCAATCCAGGACGCGGACATCAGACAAGAATTCTTTCGCATCCAGTCGGAGTTTGTGGAAATCATCTATCAAGATGTCCTTCGTACCTCGGGGCAGTTCTACCTCAGAAATCAACCGTCCAACAGTGACATCGACACAATGCTACAAATGCAGGCTGACAACGACCGTTATTTCATGACTCCCACGATAGACGGCGGCTTCATCCACGCTCTGGTCCCTTGAGTCGAGTCGAAAGTAGTGATGCTGTGTCTAGTTCTGAAACATCGATTGGCTCATGTTGTAATTAAACTTTAATGAACTTGTAGTATGTCTCTTTGGTTTCGAGAGTCGTTCAACTTAGATGTAATCGATGCTATTAATGTCTTGCTTTTCTCTTCCGATCATTCTGTTGCATACTTATATATTGCTTATGTATTGTCTGTGAATTGGTACTAACGTTTCGTTTGGCTAGTGCATAGCGATGCCGTCGTATGTCGTGTACAAGGGTAAGGTTCCCGGAGTCTACGACGACTGGGAGGAGTGTCGGAGACAGGTTCACCGATTCAGCGGTAACAGTTACAAAGGGTACACCACTAGGGCCGAGGCCGAATCTAGATACGCCCGCTATCTAGCGGGAGAGGGGAGGGAGCGTTGGAGGAACCGGATGAAGACGAGTTTCATCGTGATGATGCTCATCGTGATGACCGCAACTCTCTTCTATGTGATGGTAGTTTAGATGATCGATATCGACTTGTAATGTGAAGACAAACTCGCTACTCGCGGTCTCGAGACTTGTAATATAATGTTCTATCTTTGTTCGGTCTTTTCAATTCGGAGACTAATATGATGAATTGTATTCGGAGACTAATATGATGAATTGTATTCAGAGACTAATCTTCTATTGTATTCGATGAATCTGTTGTTGATGTGTGCTGTCTATATTTTCTCCAATTATACATTTTGTAACCTGTGCAAAAAACAGAAAATTAGAAAATAAAAAAAACCTAATATTCATACTAATGGCGCATCACATCATAGTGCGCCATTAGTATGCCAAAGGATACTAATGGCGCATCATTGAACAGTGCGCCATTAGTATGCCGAAGTTACTAATGGCGCATCTTGTTGTTGTGTGCCATTAGTATGCCAAAGCACCTGGGTATGCCTGGCCCCCTGGAAGGCATACTAATGGCGCACTGTTGTATATACTAATGGCGCATCTGAGGTGCGCCATTAGTATATCAGATACTAATGGCGCACCTGTGGTGCGCCATTAGTAAAATATACTAATGGTGTGGCACTAATGGCGCACCACTAATGCGCCATTAATGGCCAAATTAGGTGCGCCATTAGTAGGCCTTTTCCTAGTAGTGATACTCGCTGTCCCAGTTACCATCTTCGAATATAATGACTTTCAAAGGGTACCAGATAAATGGGAATATATTTTACACGATCGCCCAAGATAAGAAGAGCACCAACCAAAACAGTGGAGTCCGCTTTGATGCAACAACCAACACGGGAAAGGAAACATATTATGGTTACATAGAGGACATATGGGAACTTAACTATGGAGGTGGTTTGAAGGTCCCTTTGTTTCGGTGCAAATGGGTCAATATGACACGAGGCGGGGTAATGGAAGACCCGCAGATCGGAATGACAACAGTGGATCTCAACAATCTTGCGTATGCAGAAGAGCCATTCGTCCTAGCCAATGACGTGGTGCAGGTTTTTTATGTGAAAGACATGTCTACCAGGCCAAGAAAAAGAAAAGATAAGGAAGCGAATGGATCATACGACGAGCCAAAGCGCCACATAGTTCTTTCAGGGAAAAGAAACATCGTGGGAGTGGATGACAAGACAGACATGTCAGAAGATTATGAAAAGTTTGATGAAATTGCTCCATTCACAGTGAATATTGACCCGAGCATCCAGTTAAATAATGAAGATTTTCCATGGCTACGGTGCAAAGGGACACACGCAAAGAAAATGTTTCACACCCAAAGATCCGGGATGTGATCGGCTTCACTTTTAGTTATAGAAATATTAGAAATGTTAGTTATATAATTAGAAATGTTAGAAATTCTAGAATTAGTTTTAGTTAGATGAATTAGATCAATGCCAAATTGTTAGAATTTGCAAATAGAATGTTAGATTAATGTTACTCTTTGCGGGCATATAGTATTTGTTCTCGACGATATGCCCGGCCCGCATCCTCGCCGTCGACCCATTCGTGATGACGTCATGCTTCAGAGGACCCATGTCCGGGAGTGGGCTCCGCCGGGCTGGCACTGGGAGGTGCTACCTGGAGGGGCGCGCCGCTTGGTGAGGAACCCGGCCTCGGGTCCCATCGTCGACCCTGATCTCCTTTGGTGGCGTTCGCGTGGGCCACATTCGGTGCAGAGGCAGCCGGCCCCGCCGAAGGTGGTGCGTCGCCATGTCAGGGAGGAAGACGAGCACGTCCATCGCTACATGGCTGCTATGGACGACGTCAGGTTCTCCACTACTTGGCAGGTTCTTTGGGCAGATGACCGGAGATATGATCCTGTGATGGTTCCTTCTCTTTGGGTGTCCACCGCCCGCGCCCCAGGAACCGTGAGTGGCGCCCTAGATTCTTCTATAGTACTCGATCTTTATTAGGTACCTAGCCAGTGATGTATTCGATATATAATATTCGAGATGATGTATTTGAGATTATATATATTATTCGAGACGATGATGTATTCGAGATTATATATTAATCGAGACGATGCATATATATTATGTACTATATGATTCAGTTTTTCCTTATTGATTGCATCCATGCATTGTAATTTGAATACTAAATTGTTCTATATTTCTTCTGTATTAGTTAAGTAAAAGCTATGGCGGACAATACCGGCAGAGACAAAGAAGAGGAATTGTTCAACATCATACGCAGCCCTGGCAGGCTAGATGATCTGAATGAAGCAGATGACAGCTCCCAATATCTGAACAATACCGGAGAGGGTGATGAAAAGATATTCGATCTCGACGACCGAGCTGATGAAGTCATGAACTATGATTCTGATTATGATGACACAAACAATGTTTATGATGACATAGAGAATGCTGATCTTCAAATAACAAAGACTACCGGTGAGGTATATCAGGCATCTGGTGATCATCACATGTTTTTTTATTTTAAGATATATGAACGAATCGATCTTCCTTCTTTCAGCCCTCCAGATCGAGCAAATCTGCTTCTACAGACAGCAGGACAAAGCGAGGCCCGGGCAGATTGTTGAAGGATGGTGTAAAGTACAACATTGAATCCGTCAAACCTAGTGGCGAACCCTTGACGCCTAAGAACATTGCAAACAAGTGGACTCATCAGTGCGGAGTTCTTGTGAAGGACAAACTCCCGATCTCCATTCAAGAATGAAAAGTGCCAAAGACTAAGCGTCCAGGTGTTACTTGGGTCGACGATAGAGCCAAAAAAGACCTTTGGGAATCTCTGATGGAACATTTCACCCTACCAGATCATTTCACTGAAGCAGATGTGGAGAAAGTCAAGGACGCTGCTCTTAAGAAGATGGCAATTGCATTCAACACCCACAAGAAAAATGTATGGGCCAACTACCTCGTTGCAAAAAGGAAGACTCCAGAATTCACGAGAACACTAGAGAAGCAAAGAGAACACTGGGACGATTTTGTGAAATTCAAGGATTCAGAATTATCTAAGGAACGGTCGATAAAAAACAAGGCCAATGCCGCAAAAAAGACGCAGTTCCATAGGCTTGGTCCAGGTGGCTACGCGGTGGCAATGCCTAAGTGGGATAAGTCCGAGCAAGAGATGGAGGATGCAGGGGTCACTCCAATTACTAGGAGGTGGCCCCCAGGTGCAGAACTTGGTTCTATGCGCATGGGGGGCGTTGGACCCGAAGACAGGCCTGGTTTCGCAGAAGGCAAGTCTAAAAGGAGCCGAACAAAAGATACTTGACGCAATAGAAGAAGCTCGAACGGGGGTGTTCACGCCCAACAGAGGGAACGACGAGCTTACGCGCGCCCTGGGAAATCCTGAATACCCGGGAAGAACACGAGGCAAAGGTGTTATTCCCTGGTATGAGGGCTTTTCGGACTGGAACGATGACTATAGGTCCCGTGCAAGAAAGAAGATGGAGGAGAAGAAGAAGAGGAAGCTGGAGGAGGAGCAGAGGAAGCAGGACGCAGAACGCCTTCAAGGCCTAGAAGCAAGGCACGCGGACTTGGCACTCAAATTCCAGCAGCAGCAGCAGCAGATCGACTCACTTAGCCAGGAAACGGGGTCTCAGCAGCGGCATCAGCAAGCGGATGATCGTCCATCATTGGATAGCACCGTCCCATCCATGCTGAGAAGCAGCGTTGGTTCTGCCCCGGGCGACACACTGCTGGATACATACCACCCTGTGGATGACATCATAGAGAACACTAACTGTGAGCTACACTCCAAAATGAAGAACATATCCATGAAGGTGGCGGACGGCATTGCTTTCACAATTACCACTGAAGCAACCTTCCATTGCATCCCGAGGCTATGCTCGTGTCATGGTTGATGAAGTGGTGGAGCCATATTTGATGCTAGCACTTGAAATTGCTGGAGGTGACGGCGAGCGCACACTGGGAGAGGTCATACATCGTATCATCCTATGGAGAAAGGATTGTATCATCTTTACAAGTCCACCGACACCGCGTCGTCTACCGACTCCTCCTCGAAGTCCGCCACCGAGTCAGCAGACTCCCACTCCTCCAAGTCCACAAACGCGTGAGCCGACTCCTCCTCGAAGTCCGCCACCGAGTCAGCAGACTCCCGCTCCTCCAAGTCCACGAACGCGTGAGCCGACTCCTCAAAGTCCGCCACCTCCTCCAAGTCCCCAAACGTGTGAGCAGACTCCTCCTGCTTCAAGTCCGGCACAGCGTCAGCCACGTCAGCCGTCTTCGCCGTCTCAGCAATCGCAGAAGAGACACGCCACAGCTATGGTGTGTAGCGGTACGAGTCGAGGTAGTACAGGAAGTACAGGCGGAGACAAGCGATATAAATATGGTCCAAGCCTCGCTCCTCTTCCTCATAGGCCTTAAGACATGACCGAGGAGCAAAACGCAGCCATAGTGTAGGCCCAAGTGGACGCCCATTTTGGACCGAAACCGGCACCGCCGCCAAAGGAGAAAGTGCCTGAGAAAACGATTGACCACTTCATTCGTATGGCTAGTGCATATATCCAGGGTGATAGTGCATATATCAATTTGGTAGGCTGCACTAATGTAGAAGAGAAACAAAATGGCTTTAACGAGGGTTTTGTGGTCGATAGATAAAATTCATTAATGCCCATGAAGCAGGCGGGACGTGATACACGCGATGCAGTGCATGAGCGCGGCATCGATGCATTGGAAGACGAACCGAGCTACGACCTTGTCATGGTTGATGGTAGTGCAATCGAGGAGGAGCATGTTGTTCAATGATAAATTGTATTGTTTTGTGCCAAAAATCCATGCCGCATTGTAATGCACAAGCGCTAGCATGCATGAATGGTGGATAAT